>NC_064626.1:1083754205-1084056705 GCF_023864275.1 Schistocerca cancellata
CATAGGATGTGAAAAGCAATGGTGGAAAGCAAGTTGAGGAAAACAGTAAGAAAGTATATTCCATGACATAGGACTTGCGATGTCACAGTGTTTCTTATCATGAGCAGGCAAGATCCGCAGTATACAATATCGCCTGAAACCGCAAAAAGAATTTAACAGAATTAGGTCCACAGATTTACGAATACATATAATAATGAGCAATACAATCTGACTACGCAATTACAGAATACTGACGAGAGAATGAATTACAACGGAACACTTCAAAATAAATTTCTCAAGCAGGACAGCCATTGTCAATAATCACAGGATGTGAAAAGCAATGGTGGAAAGCAAGTTGAGGAAAACAGTAAGAAAGTATATTCCATGACATAGGACATTTATAAACAGAGAACTACTTCGTCCATTATTTTTGCCATCTTTGAAGAAGATATCTTGGTAACATGACTCCTTACAGGCGGGAGGTGATTGATTCTTAACAAACTCTCTTGTCATAATTCTATCAGCAAAGCGTAGTGTCATCAGAAGACTAGGACGAGGACGATCTTATGAATACATTAAAACTCAAAGACTCACTACAGAAGTGAAAGAAAGCCACTAGACAAAATTTCTAATACTTCACAGACGCTGCGGTCTCTCGCATCATAGCTGTGTGGGGGCGAACGCCAGCCAACAGTGACAAAACTACTGTGTGGCGCCAGGCGTTTCAGCCATTTGGACGGATGCTAGAAGCGCCACGCCTATTGCTCAAACCTCCATCAGTTTTCCGCGCAGAATTAGAACAAGAGTTCGGTGGAAAACTCCACAGCTTGCTCGTTAGTCTGCTGACCAGTCGAAAGTCGTACCACCAAGAAAAACGTTGAACAATCTCTTGTCTCCGTCACAGTCATCTCACAATCCAGCTTTTAAAATTAAATTCAACAGACTTTGTCACACCTCTGCAACGAGAAACAACGTGGTTATTCTGGTTTCACGATACCACATGCACTTCGAGACGTCCAAAAATTTATACATCACAGTCCTATTCATGACTAGAATTATGGACAAAGGATAACAAAGGATGATGATATGAAGTGTTAAAAGAAATAAAATCAATAAATTTCGTTTCCTACGATATTCTTCTCCCCAGCTTGACTAAATGCTAAGCAGTAGCAGATAAGTATTCTGCTGAATGAAACAATAAAGTAATAATATCATGAAAGGTGTGTGAAACAGACGCCTTTCACAACGTTTTTGACAACAGTTGGAATGTGTATTACTCTTTATGTCTTCAGATGAGTTGAAACAGGACGCTAATAAAATGACAACATTCGTTTGGGATAGATTTACGAAAGAGAAAACACTTCCGACCATATCTAGAGTTTAACAATTTACCTTCATGCAGTGATCAGACGGTTCATTTATACAACGATGTTTGGAAGGAGCAGGGTTTCAAATCTAGGGAAGGCATCAGATTTCGTTCTATCTCTGGTTGAAGTTGGGTGATGGTAAGGTACTGGGCTCATGTTCGAGAGGGCCACAGATCAATTATCCTTTAAGTATTCCGGTTGCAAAGTTCGAAGTAACGACTGTAATTGAAGAACCTAGGAAAACACTGCAACTTCTAACGTATGACTCGTGTAAGGATAACGAAGGCAAGACTAGACTAATTCCAGCACCCGCAGAAGTGTTTGAGCAACCATTATTCAACGCACTCCTTAAGTGAACGCAATGTGAAGAAGCCCCAATAAGTAGCACATTGAAAAGTGCCCTTTGCCAAAGACTTCACAGTGAGTTTCTTTCATATAGAATGCCACGGCCTCACAGTTATTAAAAGACAAGTCCACTTTCCACCTCAGATGTTTACGATCACTCTCAATTACGTCACACGATCAGCTGATTTCAGCGATGCGCCGTTTGCAAGTGCTTGTTCAGAACATGTACGTCTGACATTCCAATGTGTAACGAGAAGATCGTCCAGTAGTGGTAATGATTTAAAGAACACTGTTGCCATAATGTTATGCGCATATTAACATGAAAACTCATAGCATACCGCAGAACATTGCTCTTCACGGGTTGACTTGACGCTGTACAGTCTAAAGTAAACAGCAGTTCAAAGATGTATTAGTTTATCCGGTTGGATCTAATTAGAGTCACCAGGCCCTCTCTTACGTCAGACTAGTATTTAACAAATAAGTACCTTTTTACATCAGAGTTACCTAATAAATAATGATTTTAATGTGACAAATAATATTAAATGATCAGAGTGTCTACAGAGATAATGTGAGTAAATAATATTGACTATGAACTAATAAAGTTAACACTTATGGTACTTCTACTGCTGAAACTTCCTGGCAAATTAAAACTTTGTGCCGCACCGAGACGCGAACTCGGGACCTTTGTCTTTCGCGGAGAAGTGCTCTACCAACTGAGCTTCCAGGAGTGCTAGTTCTGCAAGGTTCGCAGGAGAGCTTCTGTAAAGTTTGGAAGGTAGGAGACGAGATACTGGCAGAAGTAAAGCTGTGAGGACGAGGCGTCAGTCGTGCTTCGGTACCTCAGTTGGTAGAGCACTTGCCTGCGAAAGGCAAAGGTCCCGAGTTCGAGTCTCGGTCCAGCACACAGCTTTAATCTGCCGGGAAGTTTCATATCACAGCACATTCCACTGTAGAGTGAAAATTTCATTCTAGATACTTCTACTACTACTGCTGCTGCTACCACAGATAATGAAAACAGTAATAATAATAATAAGAATAATAATAATAATAGTGGCAAGAATAACAATAATGATAGTGACATGTATAAAAAGAATTTATAGGGGTACAAAATAGATGTTCTCTGACGTAGTGAGTTAGGGAAAGGGAATTTAAGGAGACTACACCAGATAATAATGCAGGAGAATGAGAAAGGTATGGTTGGAAAGTAGGATTTACAAGGGTAACAAGTGTGTACATGGTCAATGATAATCATTATCGCTGATTTAGTAGATACGTCACTGGCTATCTTCTGTAGCTCAGATGTTATTCAGTTCTGTAATACACTATGGAATTTATTCCAGAGTCGGGTTCCTGCTTCTGAGAAGGACTCCGAAAAAGTGGCAGAACGGTGGAGTGGGACAGGAAGAATTTTTCTCTGATCGGAATGGGTATTTCTGCCAATGTTTTTCAGACAATCGTGTCAAGATCGAGGAGAGATATGAGGGACAGCGAAAACCGCCACCACTGCCCAATTAATGGAACGTATCAATATGCGCCGGGAACACGGGGCTTAATTATAATATATGAAGATTGTATCTGTTCCCGAAAGAACAGATACCATCTTCATATAGTTAAAAGCTACCCGGCCTTGACCTTCTTCTGTCCGAACGCGGGGCCGCCCGGTGTGGCCGAGCGGTTCTAGGCGCTTCAGTCTGGAACCGCGCGACCGCTACGGTCGCAGGTTCGAATACTGCCTCGGGCATGGATGTGTGTGATGTTCTTAGGTTGGTTAGGTTTAAGTAGTTCTAAGTTCTAGGGGACTGATGACCTCAGATATTAAGTCCCACAGTGCTCAGAGCCATTTGAACCATTTGGGGGAATGCGCACGTTTTTCCAAAACTCTTACGGGACTGGTCAGCTTAGTCTGGTGCGAGTAACGAGTGAATGGGCAAATATCTACTAGGAACACTACGAAAGTAGTTTGTGGACAGTTGGGAATGTGGGTCTCACGGGAAGTGTGCAAAGGATAAGTCCCTGAAGTCACCTTGTCTGCTGAGGCTCTCGGTGAGTCAGATGGATAGAGCGACTGCAATGTAAGCAGTAGATCCCGGGTTCGAGTCCCGGTCGGGGACACATTTTCAGCTCTCCCCTTTGATGTACATCAACAACACCTGTAGTCAGCTAAGGGTTTCGATTTAATTATGTCTTTTTTCGGTGAGTTTGCCGTTATTGTTAGATATGTCCTGACATCAAAATTAAAAAAAAAATTCCATGAGCTGATTGATATGGTAAGCTCTCATATAATAACACACAAACTATTTGGATACCTTTTTATTATACTTATAGCACTTGATTTCATGAAATGCTCAGTTGAAACTCTATAAGAAACATTATTCTGCGTAATTCGATATGTTCATTCAACATATTGTCCTGCTCTGTTTGACGACGGAAGTATTTTTTTCATTTAGTCTAGTACAAACATCACTTTTACATTCTCGGATGTATGTAGTATGAACAGAACTTCGCCGACCTCTAAAATAATGTGAGCGGTCTCTTTCAAATGTGTGGAATCATTACTGTTAGTAAACTCAGCATTTTCATTGTATCTGCTGCGGAAACTACGTCTTGTCTGAGCTATACAGGATGCAAAGGAAAACTTTTTACAATTTGCCACACTGATGTAATGAAGTGGAGGTGAACAAATTGATATAGGGCGCATTTGGTCTATGAAGCCAGGAAACAGCTTCACACTGGGCCACAATATACGCTTAAGCTGCAGTGCACGCGTGCCACGTGAGATTTTGACTGAAATCGTCCTTTAATGGTAAATGGCCCTTGTTCTATAACTTACAAAATGTCAAATTGAAGTTTGAGAAAATTTTACCTCAAAACAGTCTAAATTCAGCAGCAGAGGATCAAGTAGGTAAAAAGACGAGGGATAGTAGAAATCCTTGGGTAACAGAAGAAATATTGAATTTCATTGATGAAAGGAGAAAATATAAAAATGCAGTAAATGAAGCAGGCAAAAAGGAATACAAACGTCTCAAAAATGAGATCGACAGGAAGTGCAAAACGGCTAAGCAGGGATGGCTAGAGGACAAATGTAAGTATGTAGAGGCTTATCTCACTAGAGGTAAGATAGATACTGCCTACAGGAAAATTAAAGAGACCTTTGGAGATAAGAGAACCACTTGTATGAATATCAAGAGCTTACATCGAAACCCAGTTCTAAGCAAAGAAGGGAAAGCAGAAAGGTGGGCGGAGTATATAGAGGGTCTATACACGGGTGATGTACTTGAGGACAATATTATGGAAATGGAAGAGGATGTAGATGAAGATGAAATGGGAGATACGATACTGCGTGAAGAGTTTGACAGAGCACTGAAAGACCTAAGTCTAAACAAGGCACCGGGAGTAGACAACATTCCATTAGAACTACTGATGGCCTTGGGAGAGGTAGTCCTGACAAAACTCTACCATCTGGTGAGCAACATGTATGAGACAGGCGAAATACCCTCAGACTTCAAGAAGAATATAATAATTCCAATCCCAAAGAAAGCAGGTGTTGACAGATGTGAAAATTACCGAACTATCAGTTTAATAAGTCACAGCTGCAAAATACTAACGCGAATTCTTTACAGAGGAATGGAAAAACTAGTAGAAGCCGACCTCGGGGAATATCAGTGTGGACTGCGTAGAAATGTTGGAACACGTGAGGCAATACTGACCCTACGACTTATCTTAGAAGCCAGATTAAGGAAAGGCAAACCTACGTTTCTAGCATTTGTAGACTTAGAGAAAGCTTTTGACAATGTTTACTGGAATACTCTCTTTCAAATTCTGAAGGTGGCAGGGGTAAAATACAGGGAGCGAAAGGCTGTTTACAATTTGTACAGAAACCAGTTATAAGAGTCGAGGGACATGAAAGGGAAGCAGTGGTTGGGAATGGAGTGAGCCAAGGTTGTAGCCTCTCCCCGATGTTATTCAATCTGTATATTGAGCAAGCAGTGAAGGAAACAAAGGAAAAATTCGAAGTAGGTATTAAAATCCATGGAGAGGAAATAAAAACTTTGAGGTTCGCCGATGACACTGTAATTCTGTCAGAGACAGCAAAGGACTTGGAATATCAGTTGAACGGAATGGATAGTGCCTTGAAAGGAGGATATAAGATGAACATCAACAAAAGCAAAACGAGGATAATGGAATGTAGTCGAATTAAGTCGGGTGATGCTGAGGGATCAGATAAGGAAATGAGGCACTTAAAGTAGTAAAGGAGTTCTGCTATTTGGGGAGCAAAATAACTGATGCTGGTCGAAGTAGAGAGAGTATCAAATGTAGACTGGCAATCGCAAGGAAATCGTTTCTGAAGAAGAGAAATTTGTTAACATCGAGTATAGATTTAAGTGTCAGGTAGTCGTTTCTGAAAGTATTTGTATGGAGTGTAGCCATGAATGGGTGTGAAACATGGACGATAACTAGTTTGGACAAGAAGAGAATAGAAGCTTTCGAAATGTGGTGCTACAGAAGAATGCTGAAGATTAGATGGGTAGCTCACATAACTAATGAGGAGGTATTGAATAGGATTGGGGAGAAGTGAAGTTTGTGGCAGAACTTGACTAGAAGAAGGGATCAGTTGGTAGGACATGTTCTGAGGCATCAAGGGATCACCAATTTTCTATTGGAAGGCTGCGTGGAGGGTAAAAATCGTAGAGGGAGGCCAAGAGATGAATACACTAAGCAGATACAGAAGGATGTAGGTTGCAGTAGGTACTGGGAGATGAAGAAGCTTGCCCAGGATAGAGTAGCATGAAGAGCTGCATCAAACCCGTCTCAGGACTGAAGACCACAACAACAACAACATTTCTCTGGCATTCTCACTACGAAACTACTGTGCTTGAAAGGATCAAGTTCAGGTCGAATTGTAAGTGTAATTACTTTTGAGTAACTTTTGAAAAGTCTCTTGTTTCTTCCATTATTTTTACGGGAAAGTATTAATGGTGTTAACGAAGTAGCTGACAAAGGCAGTGGTGTTAGAGAGCTTGTGTATATTGAAAATCTTGGGATGGTTCAATAAACCAAAGCCACATAAGAAAAACCTGCACGCATTTGCATGTCACAGGCATATTTCTCTCACTTCAAAGAATACGTAACAGCCTGGCCACTAATTTAAAATATATTGTAAACCTGTACACTTACATGTTTTTCATTCTTTTCTTTAATCTATTCAGTGTCTTTATGTGTTTAGACAGACGTAAAGAAACAAAAACTTTAGATCTGGTATTATTTAAAAGTAATTACTCATGTATATATTCTCTGTAAATTTTCCGGAAGCTTGGGCGTGATGGAGAATATTTGTCTGTGTAATAAACAATTGTTAGCGAAGAAGTGACAGTTGTTGAGTGGAGTGGTCTAGCTGCAGGATTCGCGAAGTAAAACTCTCGGATGGAATAGGAATTCGGTTTTCCAACTGTATTTTGAAGCTTTACTTAGTATTGTGGTCAAGGTGGTGAAAGCATTCGATTGCGTTATTCTGAGTTTGCACAGTATCAGGCTTGAAAAACGTACGTGATGTTGCGTAACAAAATGTCTGAAACAATATGCAGAATCATAATAGGCACATTTGGCGAGAGAAATACCTGGAAAATCTTCAGAATCACATTTTTGGACTGCAAAATAAAACGCCACTTGAACTACATTTTCGAATTCAGCAACATATGTGAGACTGTAGTACCCAGCCGCTTGGCAGGAATACTGAAGCGCTGGAGCACACAGCTGGTTAACAATGATAAAATTCATTATGAAAATTATACTTCCCAGTTTAGTGAAGGAGTTGTTGCAGAGAGCCCTTACGGATTCTATTATCCTTCTTGCACATACTTTCCACTGTCGGAAAAAATACACCCATAAGCTGTACGTATTTTGGTGTTTTTGGCGGAATGATCATGCATTCAGTGTGTTTACGCACAAATGAATCATTTGCTATTGTTGTGTCCTTATGATCCCTCCAAGAATCAGAAAGTAGTTTAGACTTTTGATTATTTGCGACGTTGTAATTAACAATTTATACGAAAATGGGCTTTAAAAAGTCTTTTGACATTTTCCCACTTTTGGTAGCCTCCAGATGTACGTTTGGTGGAAGACTGTCCACAACAGTCTTTTTAACTTCTGCGAAAGACAGATATACAGAAGAGAAATATACAGTTTTTAGTTATACATCCAGTTACTGAAAGCCTGACATCTATCGTGTAACTGTGAGTTGTATTGTGCGTAGACATGACCGAGGGAACTGTTGATTTTTCCCCCTTTTATAGCTAGTGTCGCACGAGAAGTTAGTTCATAATTAAATCCAATTTAATCAGTGTTCCACATGTTGTGTGGCTGTATCTTGAAACTTGCAGTTTTCTGGTTTACTTCCTCGACAAAAAGGGCCTCAAACTGACGAATATCTTGATCTATGTGTACATCTTTGGCCGTCATGAAAGCAGTGATGTGTCTACGGCACATTCTGTATTCTTTCTTGACAAGTGCTATGAAAGCTCCAGAATGTTTAAACATTCTGTGCCCAATTTATCTTACCTTTTGCATTGTCCAAACTTTCAGGTGTCATTTAATGGACACATATTCCTTCGTTCCATGTGAAATTTGGAAAGAATATGTGTTTTATCTACGGTTCTTTGATTGCCTTGTTTCCTCGGAATGAATGTTCGTTACGTCTTTCTTCCTTCACATAACCAAAATTTACTTTGATGTTTGATGTGCTTTTTATAGGCGGATATCGCTTCAGTAACGAGCTGTAGGTCGTACCCTTACATAGAGGTGTATGATAATCATCAAAAATGATCGTAAATAACTTCAAGACGTTCTTCCGAAAATTTTGTTGAAATACTAACAGTACTGGACTTCCTTTTCGTTGGAGGTTCATAGTCACCAGAAATGTTAGGTCTTCTGTTAGGCACTCGGTACTTCAGTTCAGCAGTAAGATTAATATTCATGTTTCTGAATAATTAGATCCATCAAAAGCATTTAGAATGTGTCCTATACCGTCTACCGCTGTATAACGCCACAATATTTAAAACGTTCCAAACATTGACGGTGTCGTTACTTTTTGCTGAACGTGTATAACAATAATGTGTATGTGTATGTGTATGTGTATGACACGTATACCACACACGTCAACTACTTGCTGAGGTAACTGATCGAATTTCGTGTTAACTCCTACTCCTGAAAGAGTGCAAGCGCCATTGTGTGCAAACCTAGAAGAACACAGTCACATGTCGTCGTAGGCGAGGTTAGGAGTGTGAGATGCGTGTGTGTACAAATGTTTAAATAAAAATCCGATAGACGTTTCTTGTCAGAAGTGTTAAAACGATCGGACGCGAGCGCGTAGTAAGATTGTGAAAATTAATTCGTTTGTGGATAGGAGAACAGTTTTATCAGTGGTGGAGAGGAAACAAGCTTGGAGGATATCAAGTATATTATCCTGAGGTCGAAAAACGTTCTTGACAAGCAGATGCGAGTAGAATTATGAACGTTCTGGAGAATGACTGCTGTACTATTGCTGCTATAATTTGCAAATATTTCAAGAAGATTTTATTTTCGATCATGAAGGCAGGAGAGGTAATCGCAAGCATTGAAGACATCAGAAAAGAGAAAAGCTGTTACAAGCAAGAAGATTTATTTCAAGACCAGGGCAGAAGACACCTTGAAGAAGAAGATACTGAATGGGATCGAATATTTCAGAATCAGTATCAATATCATTAAGAGAGTCATATAAATTGTGCTTTATTCTACCAGAAAATCCAACTATTTTCCGTGGCAGATAAGACAAGACCGAGACTGTGAATCTTACTGTGCTAAAGACTTACGAGAGTAAATTGACCGAAATAGTTCAGTGTATCGAAAGATGAATTGTTTCCAAAAGTTAGTCTAAACGGTGTGACGGCGTAAGCTTACAACTGCTGGGTCTTGAGTGAATTAATAAACGGATGGTCTGGCACTTAAACTCAGTTACGAATTGTTGGAAGTTCTGAATCAGTCTCTTCAAAATTTGTTAACCTTACAAATTCCAATCCTCTTCCTACTTGGTAACAGTTTAAAGCGTTATTTGCAGTATGTTCTTCTATGAAACAGTACTCTGGAGCAGGAGTGAGGTTTTGTTTCATTTTTAGTAATAAGTTGTTCGAATTAATGAGTCCGTCATCGCCATCTTGCAGATCAGCGGTCTTCAAGAGCAGCAGGATACTGGCGACAAAGTGTCTATCAAGCTGCAATTCATCACGATGTCGGCAGCACTACACTCATGCTCATAAATTAAGGATGATTGCAGAATGCCGTGCCACACAACGTGGAACTACGCAAAACTGGCGCTAATAGCATAGGCACATAGGGAACACACACGACACAGATCTGTAAGTCCACGGTATTGGTGATAAGTTGAGAAAACCGTCCCGAAACACAAGTGCTACAAAACGCCACTGTTTCCTGCGCATGTACCCCGACATCAATATGGAAGATGATTACTATGCACACGTATACAGGCCGCACAACGGGTTGACATACTCTGGATCAGGTGGTCGAGCATCTGCTGAGGTATAACCTCCCATTCTTGCACCAGTGCCTGTCGGAGCTCCTGAAGTGTCACAGGGGTCTGAAGACGTGCAGCGGTATGTCGACCGAGAGCATCCCAGACGTGCTCGAAAGGGTTTAGGTCTGGAGAACATGCAGGCCACTCAATTCGCCTGGTATCTTCTGTTTCAACACGATGGGAGCACGGTGGGGCCGTGCGTTATCACCCATCAGGAGGAAGGTGGGACCCACTGCACCCCTGAAAAGGCGGACATACTGGTGCAAAATGACGTTCCGATACACCTGACTAGTTACAGTTCCTCTGTCAAAGACATGCAAGGCTGTATGTGCACCAATCATAATGCCATCCCAACCATCAAACTACGACCTCTGTACAAGTCCCTTTCAAGGACATCAAGGGGTTGGTATCTGGCTCCTGGTTCACGCCAGACGAAAACCCGGCGAGAATCACTGTTCAGACTATACCTGGAGTCTTCCGTGAACATAACCTGGGACCACTGTTCCAATGATCATGTACTGCGTTCTTGACACCAAGCTTTACGGGCTCTCCTGTGACCAGGGATCAGTAGAGTGGGCCTGGCAGGTCTCCGGGCGAATAAACCAAGTCTATTCAGTCGTTTGTAGACTGTGTGTCTGGAGACACCTGTTCCAGTGGCTGCGGTAAGGTCCCGAGCAAGGCTACCTGCAGTACTCCGTGGCCGTCTGCGGGCAATGATGGTGAGATATCGGTCTTCTTGTGATGTTGTACACTGTGGACGCCCCGTACTGTAGCGCCTGGGCACGTTTCTTGTCTGCTGGGATCGTCGCCATAATCTTGAGATCACGCTTTGTGGCACACGGACGACCCGTGCTACGACCTGCTGTGTTTGACCAGCCTCCAGTCGACCTACTATTCTCGGCTCATAACCTTATCAATGTGTGTTCTTTGAGCCATTTTCAACGCGCAGTCACCATTAGCACGTCTGAAAACGTCTGCACACTTACCCGCTGCACCGTACTGGATATGCACCAACACACCTCTACGTATGTGGACTGCTGCCAGTGCCACCGTGCGACAACCGCAGGTCAAATGCACCGCATGGTCATACCCCGAGGTGATTTAAACCCACGAACCGCCCACCAGAGCGTTGTTTCACCATGCATCAGTAATTTGTGAGCATGAGTGTAGTAATTCAGAGATTAAATAGCAGTTGCTAGAGAGCGTAGAAGTTGCTATCTTTGTTGCTAGATCGCATGAAAACAACCATTCGTCGAATGATTGAAGTGTACAAAATTAAAAGAACGGTGATAACTTTTCTTAAGAAATCAATACTAACGATGTTCCGCGGAATATTAATTTCATTAAGAATAATAAGTCTCTGTCTCACAGAGAGAATTTGAGACCTTAACATTCATCGCAGCTATGTATGTGTGTACATATTTGTGAGTAATTAACAGTGTAATCATTTCTCAAATAGATTTCTTTAATACTTTCCAGAGATTTATAAACGCGATTAAAGATAATAGTACTTTACTCAAGCATACAAACTTACGCTAGGTCTTGTTATGAAATATAACAGAATATTTTGTTTAGCTGACAGCAGTACTAAGTTAACACCTCACACAAAAGTATTATTAACTTTCACTGCATTTAAATACTAATCTGTATTCCAATAAATTAATTCTCGTTATGATTGACATCGTCGTATGCAACTGGTATCCACAATAGTCAAGATTTGGTTCCGTTTTTTTTGTTGTTTTTTTTTTTTAATCGTATGGGACTAACTGCTAAGGTCATCAGTTCCTAAGCTTACACGCTACTTAACCTAAATTATCCTAAGGACAAACGCACACACCCATGCCCGAGGGAGGACTCGAACCTCCGCCGGGACCAGCCGCACAGTCCATGACTGCAGCGCCGTAGACCGCTCGGCTAATCCCGCGCGGACAAGATTTGGTTACTGAGTCGATCCGGGCTTACACTACACTGATATGATAACACTGTTCAGTAAAGCATCTCTCTTTACTTATTCCTTGCATAACCATTACATCAAATATAACTGAATTAGTTGGCCACTTATCAGTTTTCAATAGCAAACAGTTAATCGTTAGCAGTTATCATTACAGAAGACTTCTCTAACATTTGTATATTTATGGGGTCCTCATCGCCTGTAAGAACGAAGGTGAGTCCTAAGCATGTTGTTCTGCTCATCTCAGCTAGACATTGGAGAAAAATAACAATAAGATGATTTTCAGAAATTACTTAGCCGAATCTGAAGCATCTGCGGATCGGCCAAGCCGGTCAGTGGGACGTGGTGCTTCAAGTTAATTTTGTTTGGCAAGGGATTGCTGAAGAGGCCGCGTCATAAAATACTGCGTATCTGAGACAGTATATTGAACTCTCCGTGTTCAGTATTTCGCAGATAGCTTGCGGAGAGAATTGGTTTATCTCATATTTTGAATAATCTTAATCATGTTCAGCACCACAACTGACACTAGTGTTAATGATTAATGAAAACCGCCTCAGTTGTATTAGTACATACGTAATGTTAAAGACGAAATCCCAAAGCACTGATCATGTGTAAATGTTTGTGATCAATGTTTTTGGATTTCGTCTTTAACTTTACACACAATAACAAAAAAAATGGTTCAAATGGCTCTGAGCACTATGGGACTTAACACCAGAGGTCATCAGTCCCCTAGAACTTAGAACTATTTAAACCTAACAAACCTAAGGACATCACACACATCCATGCACGAGGCAGGATTCGAACCTGCGACCATAGCGGTCGCGCGGTTCCAGACTGAAGCGCCTAGAACCGCTCGGCCACACCGGCCGGCCACAATAACACCATTTATGGCATAACTTCAGCACAGCTCGGTGAGAAATCAGTGTAAGGCTTTTATCAGTGTGAGTTGCATATTTAATTCGTTAAGATGGAATAGCTTTAGCCTAATTTCCTATTTTGTTTAACTGCAGGTAACCTGAAGATGTTCAACGAACGAAACCGGTTCAAATGGCTCTAAGTACTATGGGACTTACCATCTGAGGTCACCAGTCCCCTAGAACTTAGAACTATTTAAACCTAACAAACCTAAGGACATCACACACATCCATGCCCGAGGTAGGATTCTAACCTGCGACCGTTAGCGGTCGCTCGGTTCCGGACTGAAGCGTCTAGAACCGCTCGGTCACAGTGGCTTGACGAAACCGGTCGCAACACACTAAATGTGTAGTAGTAAGTACAAGGTGGTTTTGATTAACCATCGTCATATTTGGTAGCTACAATTGGAGATATCGTAGATCACGTCAGCGATTTACAAGCTCCACAAACAGTCTCGTCGTCAGTTGAACGCTATACTAAAGTCTGCCTCACATTTTCGGAAATGGAAGGAAAAATGAAGACGTTATCGATGTGTACGGACGAATGTGTCTCAATAAGCGATTTCTCTGTGCCAGTTCTCCTGAGAAATATTTCGTAATGAGTGTGTAATATGTAGGGCGACAATATTTTTGCGGTGTCACCCGGCCGCATACCTTAACAACGAGTAGCATGTAATATGTCAGAACCAGTGGATACCGTACGCCAGTGATCATGGGAAAAAGATTGACCAGCCAGAAAATTTTTACCACCGACCTGCTATCGATATAGACGCGTCCAGGCCATGATAGTGTCACCGGGCGAGGAATGACAGCAAGTCAGACACACGCACGGTGCATGTAGTATCCGTGAGCGTGCTGTCCGTGTATGACGTGGCGAAGGCACGTGATCTGTCTGAGTTTGACCGAGGGCAGATTATGATAGAGGCTCGGCATGAGCATTTCGGAAAATGGATGACTTCTCGGGTGATCTAAAGTGCTGTGGTGTCTTCAAGACGTGGCAAAACCAAGGTGAAACCACATCCATGCGTCGTGAGGTTGGGCGGCCACCGCTTATTACAGATGGCCGACGCCGTAGGCAGGGTAGACTGGTAAAACAGGACAGGCGGCGAACTGTGGTAGAACACATCAGTCTTTAGTGCTGGGCAGAGAACAAGTGTGTCTGAACACACGGAGCACCGAACACACCTAACATCTACATCTACATCTACATCCATACTCCGCAAGCCACCTGACGGTGTGTGGCGGAGGGTACCTTCAGTACCTCTATCGGTTCTCCCTTCTATTCCAGTCTCGTATTGTTCGTGGAAAGAAGGATTGTCGGAATGCCTCTGTGTGCGCTCTAATCTCTCTGATTTTATCCTCATGGTCTCTTCGCGAGATATACGTAGGAGGGAGCAATATACTGCTTGACTCTTCGTTGAAGGTATGTTCTCGAAACTTTGACAAAAGCCCGTACCGAGCTACTGAGCGTCTCTCCTGCAGAGTCTTCCACTGGAGTTTATCTATCATCTCCGTAACGCTTTCGCGATTACTGAATGATCCTGTAACGAAGCGCGCTGCTCTCCGTTGGATCTTCTCTATGTCTTGTATCAACCCTATCTGGTACGGATCCCACACTGCTGAGCAGTATTCAAGCAGTGGGTGAACAAGCGTACTGTAACCTACTTCCTTTGTTTTCGGATTGCATATCCTTAGGATTCTTCCAATGAATCTCAGTCTGGCATCTGCTTTACCGACAATCAACATTATATGATCATTCCATTTTAAATCACTCCTAATGCGTACTCCCAGATAATTTATGGTATTAACTGCTTCCAGTTGCTGACCTGCTATTTTGTAGCTAAATGATAAAGGATCTATCTTTCTGTGTATTCGCAGCACATTACACTTGTCTACATTGAGATTCAGTTGCCATTCCCTGCACCATGCGTCAATTCGCTGCAGATTCTCCTGCATTTCAGTACAATTTTCCATTGTTACAACCACTCGATACACCACAGCATCATCTGCAAAAAGCCTCAGTGAACTTCCGATGTCATCCACCAGGTCATTTATGTATATTGTGAATAGCAACGGTCCTATGACACTCGCCTGCGGCACACCTGAAATTACTCTTACTTCGGAAGACTTCTCTCCATTGAGAATAACATGCTGCGTCCTGTTATCTAGGAACTCCTCAATCCAATCACACAATTGGTCTGATAGTCCATATGCTCTTACTTTGTTCACTAAACGACTGTGGGGAACAGTATCGAACGCCTTGCGGAAGTCAAGAAACACGGCAACTACCTGTGAACCCGTGTCTATGGCCCTCTGAGTCTCGTGGACGAATAGCGCGAGCTGGGTTTCACATGACCGTCTTTTTCGAAACCCATGCTGATTCCTACAGAGTAGATTTCTAGTCTCCAGAAAAGTCATTATACTCGAACACAATACGTGTTCCAAAATTCTACAACTGATCGACGTTAGAGATATAGGTCTATAGTTCTGCACATCTGTTCGACGTCCCTTCTTGAAAACGGGGATGACCTGTGCCCTTTTCCAATCCTTTGGAACGCTACGCTCTTCTAGAGACCTACGGTACACCGCTGCAAGAAGGGGGGCAAGTTCCTTCGCGTACTCTGTGTAAAATTGAACTGGTATCCCATCAGGTGATGGGCATCATGATCCGTGAATGTGCCAATGTTTACACCACGATATTGACAACTACGACAGAAATGGGCACGTGACCGTCAGCACTGGACGTTGGAGTAGTGGCACAGCGTTGTATGGCCTGATGAATTCTGTTGCCTTCTTCTCCAAGGCGATCAGAGGGCGCGAATCCGTCGGCTTCCTGGCGAACAGCTCCTTGACACCTGTACTGCGGGATGGAGACAAGCTGGCGGTGACTCCATCATGCTCTGGGGGATATTCACGTGGAGCTCCTGCAAGGCACCATGACGGCCAAGGGCCATCGTAGAATGGCAGCAGATTACGTACACTCTTCATGAAGTGTTACGAAATACACTGATCGGCCAGAACATTGTGGTCACCCACCTAATAGTCGGTATTTCCACCTCTGGGACGGAGCGGTTCGAGAAACACAGTAGCGAGTTCCAGGTGACGTGCTTGCTGCCCAAGTCGCCAGATTCGAAATACAATCGAACACATCTGGGACGAGACTGAACGTGGCGTTCCCGGAATTTACGGGAATTAGGCGACTTGTGTGTGCAGATGTAATGCCTGCTCCCTCCACCAACCTACGAAGGTCTCAATGCTTCCACGCCACGATGCTGTTATCCGTGCCAAAGATGAACAGGTCAGCAACTGGAAGCAGTTAATTCCATAAATTATCTGGGAGTAGGCATTAGGAGTGATTTAGAATGGAATGATCATATAAAGTTGATCGTCGCTAAAGCAGATGACAGACTGCGATTCATGGGAAGAATCCTAAGGAAATGCAATCCGAAAACAAAGGAAGTAGATTACAGTACACTTGTTCGCCCACTGCTTGAATATTGCTCACCAGTGTGGGATCCGTAACAAGATAGGGTTGATAGAAGAGATAGAGATAGAGAAGATCCAACGGAGAGCAGCGCGCTTCGTTACAGGATCATTTAGTAATCGCGAAAGCGTTACGGAGATGATAGGTAAACTCCAGTGGAAGACTCTGCAGGAGAGACGCTCAGTAGCTCGGTACGAGCTTTGGTCGAAGTTTCGAGAATATACCTTCACCGAGGGGTCAATCAGTATATTGCTCCCTCCTACGTATATCTCGCGAAGAGACCACGATGATAAAATCAGAGAGATTAGAGCCCACACAGCGGCATACCGACAACCTTTATTTCCACGAACAAGACGAGACTGAAATAGAAGGTAGAACCGGTAGAGGTACTCGAAGTACCCTCCGCCACACACCGTCAGATGGCTTGCGGAGTATGGATGTAGATGGAGATGTACAGGTAGACATGCCGGCTACTAGGTAGGTGGTCACAGTGCTGTAGCTCGTCATTTCGTAACACGTGCGAAACAGAGGGGGCGTTTATATTTTGGTGCGTCGATCGGCCGACTGCGCAAGCGAGCGACCTCGCGTCGGAATGCAGCCGCAGCGGCGACCGCAACCACAGCCACAGCCGCTGCCGGCGCCGCTGGCGGAGGGTCCATCGAGCGAGGCCGCCCGGTGCCCGGGGCGCGGCCGGGAGACGTCAGCGGAGGCGCGCGGCGCAGCTCGCAAACCGGAGCCCTTGGGTTTTCCCTGCGCCAGCCGGTCGCACGGCGAAGGACGTTCACCCGGGACCACGGCAGCCCGCGGCGTCCGCGCAGGACGCGTTCTGCGCCCGCGTCGGCAGGCGGCAAACTACAGGCTGTTGACTCTGGCTGCAAGTGTAAACACTGCGGAGGAAATGTCTCTTCCGTTTGTTGACAAACACGCGCTAACGAAATTCACGTATGCTACTGCTCATTGGAGTCCATCATCTTTGCTGAACTGTTAAAAACGTGCAAAGTGATTGAAACTTCCTTTAAGATTAAAACTGTGTGCCGGACCGAGACTCGAACTCGGGACCTTTGCCTTTCGCGGGCAAGAGCGAAGTGAAGCTGTGAGGACCGGGAGTGAGTCGTGCTTGAGTAGCTCAGTTGGTAGAGCACTTGCCCGCGGAAGGCAAAGGTCCCGAGTTCGGGTCTCGGTTCGGCACACAGTTTTAATCTGCCAGGAAGTTTCATTTCAGCGCACACTCCGCTGCAGAGTGAAAATCTCATTCTGGTGCAAAGTGATTGCTTTATCCATTGTGGTTGGAGAAAACCGCAGTTATAGGAGTTGTATCTCCAAAATTTCATACAACTACTATTATCTGAAATGACAAAAATAATAATAAATTGATACAGAGAAAGTTGTTCATTGGCCATTACCAGTGTACTACAAAGAAGTTCCTTTGGAGTAACTCCAGAAGCGTGTCATGTCGGTACACATGTCACGATCTTTGGCACGTCAAATCAGCAGTCGATGTAAACAAATGTATCCCCCATCTTCTATTTATTTCAGTTCATGAAATGGAATGTCGTGTGGTTAGAGTCTAGCCGTGCAGAGTGGCCGCGCTGTTAGAGGCGCCATGTCACTGACTACACGGCCCCTCCCGCCGGAGGTTCCAGTCCTCCATCGGGCATCGGTGTGTGTGTGTGTGTGTGTGTGTGTGTTGTTCTTAGCATAAGTTAGTTTAAGTAGTGTGTGAGTCTAGGGACCGATGACCTCAGCAGTTTGGTCCCTTAGAAATTCACACACATTTGAACATTTTGGCTAGGGCCTCCCGTCGTTACGGTCGCAGGTTCGAATCCTGCCTCGGGCATGGATGTGTGTGATGTCCTTAGGTGAATTAGGTTTAAGTAGTTCTAAGTTCTAGGAGACTGATGACCTCATCAGTTAAGTCCCATAGTGCTCAGAGCCATTTGAGCCTCCCATCAGGTAGACCGGTCGCCTGATGCAAGTATTTCGGGATGACACTACTTCGGCAACCTGCGTGTCGATGGGGATGATATGGTGATGCAGACAACACAACACACAGTCCGTGAGCCGAAAAAATCTCTGATCCAGCCGGGAATCTACTACGGGCTCGTTTGCACGGCAGTCTGCCGCGCTGATCTCTTTTTTTTTTTAACTCTATCCATTGCATCCTTTTTTTTTCTTTTTTTTAATATCATTTTGTTCGCAATGGATCGATCGTTGTATTTGTTCGGCGCGAACGTTCTATGACGCTTGTTGAAGTTCATCGTTGATACATTAACTCCGTTTTTTTTTTTTTTTTTTTTTGTTACAGAGAGCAGCTAATCCTCTGACCTAACACGCTGAGCTACCGAGCCGGCACAACTCCGCTATCGAGACTGACATTCCAGTTGATGATCAGCGTGGATAATAAAACAAAAACAACCGTCTGTCTCATAATAGGTAAATGAGAGCTTTTCATGACGTAAGTACCATCTATAGAGCACATGTAAGTGTAAAGCTGAGTAATCACAAAAACTTTGATATATTTTAGGACCCAAATGTAAGCAAATTTGTAAGCTACAGAATCATGAGAACTTTGTTACATTTTAGAACACAAACGTAAGGCTTGCAAAGAGGTAAATGCTATCATCTGACGATGGCCTGATGCTCGAAACTAGTAAAGCTACGCTAAAGTCGTTTAACAGAAAACTTGTGGCTGGTTTCAGTATTTCCTACAATGCAAAGCGATTGCTGTTTTTAAAGAATGAGTGAAAGGTACAGATATGAACTAGCACCTCATTAAAATAAACTCAAAAGTTTTAGTAAACGAAAAAGGAGTTTTTACTAATTGCTAACTTGATTTTCGAAGCAAGAAATCAAGTGAGATTGCTACCTAGCAGTGCATAACCGCTATGTTGAAAGCAGCTGATGGAAAGCAAATAATAGTATGTGTGTTTCTAGATTACAGCAAAGAATTCCACGTTGCAAATGACAGAGATCTCCTGAACAACTGCAATACCATGGCATTCTGAAATAGTCAAATGAATGGGTCCATTCATTTATTAGCAGTCTCAAGCAGAAGTAGGCGTAAGGCATGTGGATGTGAAATCTCAAATACTCTTATCCTATTGTGCGTAGTGAGCAGTTTTATTGAGAGGAAAAATTGTTTTTCTATATATTTTTCATTTTTATTCTCTATCATATGACACACGGTACCACCTTGTTGGGAAGACAGTGGCTGAGGCGGGGCCAACATAGTACCGAATGCTTTGAGTAATACCCACGCTCAGTCCGCGTGAACATCGTCCCACTGTAGTACCGCTGACTGAGGGACGCCCACTGGAGCTGGGGCTCCCTCTGCCTACCAATGGGAGCACTGGAGAGTGGTCACGTGGGACGCGCGGATGGGTTGGTGAGAATGCGGCCGTATTCGGGACGCTCTCTTGTCTCCCAGCTCGGTCTGCGAACAGACGTGTCCTCCAGTTCCTCCTTCTGGGGTCGCAATGCCTCTTAATTTAACTCCTGTTATCGTAGCGAATTTGAGTTTTGTATATTCCTCAGATATAGGCTTTTGGAGAAATAAAACCTCCAGTAATGACTGAATCAGCCTTTTCTTTCCCAATATCACCAGACTCCTCTCTTTCCGTTCATTTCCTATCCTATATACTATTTGTCAGAACAACGTTCAGTTATCTATGCGGTACCTAAATAGTCACTAATGGTACATTTTCTGTTTCTTACATCAACGATCCGGATGTGCATGCTGTTTCACATCGAAAGATTCTGTCAAAGACGAGCTCTGTGATTTAAGACTCAGTGATGTGGGCGTTCAAAATTCTGAAAAAGTAGGAGTCGGCTGTAGGCAAACGAGTAATACCCATTACAGATGCAACAAGGGGAAATTAAGAGAAGACTAGTACACTAAAAGAGGTCGTTCATGGGCAAGAAAGTCTACAAGTATCATCAATAGGCCTTAATTTGATAATGTGCATTTGGAGCACAGAGTTCTAAGTAAGTCATCCGTGGATTGTGGGAAAACCGGAATGAAAGAGAATCGAAGCATCGAGTCCCTCAAACCTATGCTCACGCTGAAGCCAGTGTGACGGCAAGTGCCTTCAAACAAGAAAGGCACGAAAACCATCAAAACCCCAATGGCCGCTGCAAAATGTACCACTACGATCAAAAACTGTTTTTATTTTGGGTTCGTTCAGTTTTACGTTATTTATAAAATCGTTACGTGTTTCTGGGTGTTTCTATGGAAACCTCTGCTCTCTTTTTTAAGCATCATTCTTTGAGTTTCCCGTAACTTTCGAATCACCTGCCACCTATCGTTTAGGTAAATTTCATGTTAGTGAATCGTATAAATCAATAATCAGCTGAATATATCAGTATCCGTATGTGCAGATCTATTTTTCTTTGTGTCTGTTCCTGTGACCTGTTCTCGATTATTTTCAGCGCTCATACCTACTTTTTTTTTTCTCTGTAGCGAGGAACTGTACTCATGTAATAGCTTCAGTTCTTATTCCTTCGTTTTTGTTTCCTATATTCCTCGTACTCTTTAATTTTTGCCCCATATTTTTTTCTTTCTTCTGACCTTGTTGTTCCCGATTTTCTTTCTTCTGGCGTGGAAACCTTCAACACTTAGTTTTTTATTCTTAAAAGGGTTTGTGTTATTATTTACAATTGTCTGTTCTTGTTTGTTTCTAGTTCTTTCCTTATTTCCTTAATCCACGTTATTGCCAATTTCTTTTTCTAGAAATATGGAAATATTTTGTTTCCTTATCCTGTTCTCACACATTCGGAAGAGATGTCCAAAGAAATTCGATCTTCGCTTTGCTGTAACTTCTGGCAATCTCTCTGTATTTTCGTAGATCTCCTCCTTAATTCGCCTTTACGAAGCATCTATAGTTTGTGTTGCACACATAAATTTTTTAACAATCCGTCTTTCAACTACCGCAACTACGTCCTTCTTATAGTTCATCTTTAAACATTCACATTCATATAAAAATTCTGGTCTTACCTCTATGGTATAGTACTTAAGTTTTGTTTATCTCGATAAGCATTTCCTTTTGTAGGTTTTTTTTCAAAGTATATGCTGTTTCCGTTATATTAATCCTCATACATACTGCAATTTTTTCCATTTTACTCTGCTGTATGATTTCTCCAAGATATTTAAAATTACTAACTAACTCAATTTTACCTATTTGTGTTTCCACGTATTTTAAAGAATTTTCGTTATTTTTATTTTTTCCGAAATCTGTTAGTAGCTCTGCCACTGGTTGACAGCAACATCAATGAGCGAAGTAGCGAATAGTATAAACTAACCATACGAATAGTTCATTAAGAGATAGATTTGAGCCTTCGGCAATTTATGCGAGACTTTTAATTACGCAGACAAACCCTCACTGAAATAATTTAGCTTTTTCCCTATTTTCCAACAAGAGCATTTCCTTTTCTCCGAAATTATGTTAATTTTATACGCAGTTGTAAAAGTTCTCGACACACTTTTTGGACTGGTGCAGCTGTGGTGTCGTGTAATAATGCTATTGTCTTTTCGAAATCCATGACTGAATCGATCGTCTACTTGCTACTCCTGCGCACTTCTCTTGGTATACTGCAGCTTCCTAACAGTCCAGTCACTATCATCAGCTTAAGCAGCATCAACTCAGACCACAACGTACTGTAATTAAAGTTGTTGTTGTTGTTGTTGTTGTCTTCAGTCCTGAGACTGGTTTGATGCAGCTCTCCATGCTACTCTATCCGGTGCAAGCTTCTTCATCTCCCAGTACCTACTGCAACCTACATCCTTCTGAATCTGCTTAGTGTATTCATATCTTGGTCTCCCTCTACGATTTTTACCCTCCACGCTGCCCTCCAATGCTAAATTTGTGATCCCTTGATGGCTCAGCACATGTCCTACCAACCGGTCCCTTTTTCTTGTCAAGTTGTGCCACAAACTCCTCTTCTCCCCAATTCTATTCAATACCTCCTCATTAGTTATGTGATCTACCCATCTAATCTTCAGCATTCTTCTGTAGCACCACATTTTGACAGCTTCTATTCTCTTCTTGTCCAAACTATTTAACGTCCATGTTTCATTTCCATACATGGCTACACTCCATACAAATACTTTCAGAAACGACGTCCTGACACTTAAATCTATACTCGATGTTAACAAATTTCTCTTCTTCAGAAACGCTTTCCTTGCCATTGTCAGTCTACATTTTATATCCTATTTACTTCGACCATCATCAGTTATTTTGCTCCCCAAATAGCAAAACTCCTTTACTACTTTAAGTGGCTCATTTCCTAATCTAATTCCCTCAGCATCACCCGACTTAATTTGACTACATTCCATTATCCTTTTGCTTTTGTTGATGTCCATCTTATACCCTCCTTTCAAAACACAGTCCATTCCGTTCAACTGCTCTTCCAAGTCCTTTGCTGTCTCTGACAGAATTACAATGTCATCGGCGAACCACAATGTTTTTATTCCTTTTCCATGGATTTTAATACCTACTCCGAATTTTTCTTTTGTTTCCTTCACTGCTTGCTCAATATGCGGATTGAATAACCTCCGGGAGAGGCTACAACCTTGTCTCACTACCTTCCCAACCACTGCTTCCCCTTCATGTCCCTCGACTCTTATAACTGCCATCTGGTTTCTGTACAAATTGTAAATAGCTTTTCGCTTCCTGTATTTTACCCCTGCCACATTTAGAATTTGAAAGAGAGTATTCCAATCAACATTGTCAAAAGCTTTCAATAAGTCTACAAATGCTAGAAATGTAGGTTTACCGTTCCTTAATCTATTTTCTAAGATAAGTCGTAGGGTCAGTATTGCCTCACGTGTTCCAACATTTCTACGGAATCCAAACTGATCTTCGCCGAGGTCGGCTTCTACCAGTTTTTCCATTCGTCTGTAAAGAATTCGCGTTAGTATTTTGCAGCTGTGACTTATTAAACTGATAGTTCGGTAATTTTCACATCTGTCAACACCTGCTTTCTTTGGGATTTGAATTATTATATTCTTCTTGAAGTCTGAGGGTATTTCGCCTATCTCATACATCTTGCTCACCAGATGGTAGAGTTTTGTCAGGACTGATCCTCCCAAGGCCGTCAGTAGTTTCAATGGAATGTTGTCTATCCCCGGGGCCTTCTTTCGACGCAGGTCTTTCAGTGCTCTGTCAAACTCTTCACGCAGTATCGTATCTCCCATTTCATCTTCATCTACATCCTCTTCCATTTCCATAGTATTGTCCTCAAGTACATCGCCCTTGTATAGACCCTCTATATACTCCTTCCATCTTTCTGCTTTCCCTTCTTTGCTTAGAACTGGGTTTCCATCTGTGCTCTTGATATTCATACAAGTGGTTCTCTTTTCTCCAAAGGTCTCTTTAATTTTCCTGTAGGCAGTATCTATCTTACCCCTAGTGAGATAAGCCTCTACATCCTTACATTTGTCCTCTAGCCATCCCTCCTTAGCCATTTTGCACTTCCTGTCGATATCATTTTTCAGACGTTTCTGTTTCTTTTTGCCTGCTTCATTTACTACATTTTTATATTTTCTTCTTTCATCAATTAAATTCAATATTTCTTCTGTTACCCAAGGATTTCTATTAGCCCTCGTCTTTTTACCTACATGATCCTCTTTTGCCTTCACTACTTCATCCCTCAGAGCTACCCATTCTTCTTCTACTGTATTTCTTTCCCCCATTCCTGTCAATTGTTCCCTTATACTGTCCCTAAAACTCTGTACAACCTCTGATTTAGTCAGTTTATCCAGGTCCCATCTCCTTAAATTCCCACCTTTTTGCAGTTTCTTCAGTTTTAATCTACAGTTCATAACCAATAGATTGTGGTCAGAGTCCACATCTGCCCCTGGAAATGTCTTACAATTTAAAACCTGGTTTCTAAATCTCTGTCTTACGATTACAAAGTCTATCTGATACCTTCTAGTATCTCCAGGATTCTTCCATGTATACAACCTTCTTTTATGATTCTTGAACCAAGTGTTAGCTATGATTAAGTTATGCTCTGTGCAAAATTCTACCAGACGATTTCCTCTTTCATTTCTCTCCCCCAATCTATATTCACCTACTATGTTTCCTTCTCTCCCTTTTCCTACTCTCGAATTCCAGTCACCCATGACTATTAAATTTTCGTCTCCCTTCACTACCTGAATAAATTCTTTTATCTCATCATACATTTCATCAATTCCTTTATCATCTGCAGAGCTAGTTGGCATATAAACTTGTACTACTGTAGTAGGCATGGGCTTCGTGTCTATCTTGGCCACAATAATGCGTTCACTATGCTGTTGGTAGTAGCGTACCCGCACTCATATTTTTTTATTCATTATTAAACCTACTCCTGCATTACCCCTATTTGATTTTGTATTTGTAACCCTGTATTCACCTGACCAGTAGTATTGTTCCTCCTGCCACTGAACTTCACTAATTCCCACTATATCTAACTTCAACTTATCCATTTCCCTTTTTAAATTTTCTAACCTACCTGTCCGATTAAGGGATCTGACATTTCACGCTCCGATCCGTAGAACGCCAGTTTTCTTTCTCCGGATAATGACGTCCTCCTGAGTAGTCCCCGCCCGGAGATCCGAATGGGGGACTATTTTACCTCCGAAATATTTTACCCAAGAGGACGCCATCATCATTTAACCATACAGTAAAGCTGCATACCCTCGGGAAAAATTACGGCTGTAGTTTCCCCTTGCTTTCAGCTGTTCGCAGTACCAACACAGCAAGGCCGTTCTGGTTAGTGTTGCAAGGTCAGATCAGTCAATCATCCAGACTGTTGCCCCTGCAGCTACTGAAAAGGCTGCTGCCCCTCTTCAGGAACCACACGTTTGTCTGGCCTCTCAACAGATATCTCTCCGTTGTGGTAGTACCTACGGTACGGCCATCTGTATCGCTGAGGCACGCAAGCCTCCCCACCAACGGCAAGGTCCATGGTTCATGGGGATGGTAATGAAAGTAGGAATTATTTATAGATGCTCGACTTCGTACACGGAAGTGCCCTGGGCTTTCATGGATTCGAAAGACAGCATCTAATCATACCTTTTAATTTGAGGTTTAATTAACTAATGTATACAAAATTTACAAATTCTTAAATATAGTTTTAGCGTTAACAACCCCTGTTTCTGTAAGGGAACAGTAAACGAAAAGAGGACAAGAACCGTACAATTACATTCTTTTTACTGTTACGTAACATTCACATAAAGTGAAGAAATATTTTATTTAATTGCCGATAGCAAGATCTTTAGAAAGAAACCAAACTCTGCTGAATCAACAACGAAGCAAAAATCGGCTAGGTCCTCTTCAAAGAAGGTCGACAGGCTATAGTCTGAAGTGATTTTTTTTTTTTAAAAAAGAAGAAGACACCATGGGGAATGTGTATCTCTTTTCACAGCATCTGAAGTAAAATTTATGGATTTTAAATACACTACTGGCCATTTAAATTGCTACACCAAGAAGAAATGCAGATGATAAACGGTTATTCATTGGACAAATGTATTATACCAGAACTGACATGTGTTTATTTTTCACCTAATTTGGGTGCATAGATCCTGAAAATCACTACCCGGAACAGTCATCTCTGGCCGTAATAACGGCATTGATACGCCTGGACATTGAGTCAAACAGAACTTGGATGGCGTCTACAGGTACAGCTGCCCATGCAGCTTCAACACGATACCACAATTCATCAGGAGTAGTGACTGGCGTATTGTGACGAGCCAGTTGCTCGGCCACCATTGACCAGACGTTTTCAATTGGTGAGAGATCTGGAGAATGTGCTGGCCAGGGCAGCAGTCGAACATTTTCTGTATCTAGAAAGGCCTGTACAGGACATGCAACATGCGGTAGTGCATTATCCTGCTGAAATGTAGAGTTTCGCAGGGATGCAATAAAGGGTAGAGCCATAGGTCGTAACACATCTGAAATGTAGCATCCACTGTTCAAAGTGCCGTCAGTGCGAACAAGAGGTGACCGAGACGTGTAACCAATGACACCCCATATCATCGAGTCGGGTGATATGCCAGTATGGCAATGACGAATACACGCTTCCAATGGCCGGCCGCGGTGGTCTAGTGGTTCTCGGCGCTCAGTCCGGAGCCGCACGACTGCTATGGTCGCAGATTCGAATCCTGCCTCGGGCATGGATGTGTGTGTTGTCGTTAGGTTAGTTAGGTTTAAGTAGTTCTAAGTTCTAGGGGACTGATGACCACAGATGTTAAGTCCCATAGTGCTCAGAGTCATTTGAACCATTTTGAACGCTTCCGATGTACGTCCACCGCGATGTCGCCAAACAAGGATGCGACCATCGTGATGCTGTAAACAGAACCCGGATTCATCCGAAAAAATGACATTTTGCCATTCGTGCACCCAGGTTCATCGTTGAGTATACCATCGCAGGCGCTCCTGTATGTGATGCAGCGTCAAGGGTAACCGCAGCCATGGTCTCGGAGCTGATAGTCCATGCTGCAGCAAACGTCATCGAACCATTTCGTGCTGATGGTTATTGTCTTGCAAACGACCCCATCTGTTGACTCAGGGATCGAGACGTGGCTGCACGATCCGTCACAGCAATGCGGATAACATGCCTGTCACCTCGACTATTAGTGATACGAGGCCGTTGGGATCCAGCACGGCGTTCCGTATTGCCATCCTGAACCCACCGATTCCACATTCTGCTAACAGTCATTGGATCTCGACCAACGCGAGCAGCAATGTTGCGATACGATAAACCGCAATCGCGATAGGCCACAATCCGACCTTTATCAAAGTCGGAAACGTGATGGTACGCATTTCTCCTTCTTGCACGAGGCATCACAACAACGTTTTACCAGGCAAGCCGGTCAACTGCTGTTTGTATGTGAGAAATCGGTTGGACACTTTCCTCATGTCAGCACGTTGTAGGTGCCGGCACCGACGTGAACCTTGTGTGAATGCTCTGAAAAGGTAATGATTTGCATAGCACGGCTTCTTCTTCCTCTCGGTTGAATTTCGCTTCTGTAGCACGTCATCTTTGTGGTGTAGCAGTTTTAATGGCCAGTAGTGTACCTGAGCTCGGGGTCACCTCACTAAAATCTAAGAGCTGCTACAAGAGGATGAGATCACAATGTTAGCACTTTGCTGATTGCACAGTGACTAGAATTGGAACGACTGATGCTGATGGGAGGAAACTTATTAAATCTGAAAAAGGCCAAATTTGAGCAAAAATCGGTCATAACAGTCTGCTGTGTTCATTAAATTGGATAAATAAATATAGCAAATGTCACACGTCTTCCTAAGCACATAAGGGAAATGGTTGCGTTGCTTCATAGAACTTCTGACACAAAAATTATGTGATTCTGTAAATTATAAGGTTCAAAAATGGTTCAAATGGCTCTGAGCACTATGGGACTTGACATCTATGGTCATCAGTCCCCGAGAACTTAGAACTACTTAAACCTAACTAACCTAAGGACAGCACACAACACCCAGCCATCACGAGGCAGAGAAAACCCCTGACCCCGCCGGAAATCGAACCCGGGAACCCGGGCGTGGGAAGCGAGAATGCTACCGCACGACCACGAGATAAATTATAAGAAACGACGTTCTTGTCTCCTTCATGACGTCACCCTCTGCGAACAGTAGCAAAAAAAAAATAGAATACCATTTATTTATCCAGGAATGAAATGAACATATTACCTGCAGTAGAGCGCTTGGTAACAACGTGCTTCTGCTGCCTCCGATTCTAGCAATTCTGTGGGAAAAGCCACGACGCTCCGTATTGACAGGATAATATTGGGACAGAATTCCCCAGCGTATACTGGTGACGAAAAGCTGTCGGGTGTCTTGACAAGTGGCTGTTAAAATGCAACAGAATTGTTACGTATGGTGCTCCTAGGTAAGACTTGGTATGGCTACTATGTCATCCTCTAGAAACATGAGCGATTTTCATCAGGTGCATTGCATAAGAGAATCATAAAAAAATAAAGTAAATGTGAATACGCTCTAGTATTAATTGCCTTTCAGTGATTACAAGCACCCGTTGACGGGTTCCCATTCTCTTCATTTCATGTATCACTGTGTTTCGTTGTGAGTAACCCTGGCCCAATCAAGAGTTCAAGGCGCAGCAAGGGGCAATGCGGCGGTCAGGAATCCCGCTCTGTAATACGGGCTGTTTCTTCTACGAGTGGCTTCCGCTGCATTTCTAGGTTTTTGTAATGTAGCAGTAGCCTAGCTGTACTAATCCTAGTCCTTCTCCTTCCGCAACTGGACACCAAACGAAGTGGGAGAGAGATCATCACACAGATTTACATTCAGGGGGAATGGGATTCAAATCCTTGAGTAGCCATCTAAATTAAGTTTTTCTGTGGTTTGGCAAATCAGTTAAGGCGACATCTGGGACAGTTTCTTTCAAATGGACATAGGTGATTTTCTTCTTCTTTCGCTCACCTTATTAAACCGTTACTTGCATTCCTATTTTTTTCTTTCTGCACTATGTGTGTTACTGTAAGAATGATATATAATCATATCTAAAGAGAAGCCTTTTCACTGTCTAGGATGAGTAGCGAAAGAAAGCAAGGAAGAGAATTAAACCCAGAGGTAGGAAGGAACTTTTTTAGAAGCTCTGAGCATGTGATGTTTTCAGCTGACAAATAATTAACCTAAATCAGTGTCTAGTCTCTGGAACCATGTATGTGTCTGGTAACAGATTACAAGTAAATAAATCTATTTTGTTGAAGAGTTTATCTGTATAGTGGTTTGACTCTTGAACGGCCTTTTCATAATGGATTTCAGTGGAGTGAAGTACGACTATAACCACTATCAGATGTGTGGTGTCACCACCAGACACCACACTTGCTAGGTGGTAGCCTTTAAATAGGCCACGGTCCGTTAGTATACGTCGGACCCGCGTGTGGCCACTATCAGTGATTGCAGACCGAGCGCCGCCACACGGCAGGTCTAGAGAGACTTCCTAGCACTCGCCCCAGTTGTACAACCGACTTTGTTAGCGATGGTTCACTGACAAAATACGCTCTCATTTGCCGAGACGATATCAGCATAGCCTTCAGCTACGTCATTTGCTACGACCTTGCAAGGCGCCATTACCAGTTACTATTGATACTGAATCATGTACCGTCAAGAGCGACGTTCACCACTAATGGATTAAAGTTAAGTATTCCACCAGCTACGTCCGTTTTTTCTAAATTCTAATTTCCTTGTCCTGTTCCAGACCTCAAGCCAGCCTGCGTGAGCTAAAACGCGTGCCTTTCGGCTTCCTCTAGTAACACGGTGTTGGCTCTCCTGCCAACCTACAACAAGATGTGTAATACTTGTTCTTGTTATTATATATATCCGACATAGGAAACCGTGTCCATACTGCACCTCAGATTGCTTGCAGCTGTTATCGTTAGTGCTTCAGAAAGTTTCACGAGCACACACATAATGTATCATTGCATTTTACAACATGTCATACATTATTTAATTGCGAATGAGCTCCAGCTGTGAACTACCGAATTACCTGAGGGCTCAGTTAAGTTACACGGACATAAAACCTTCAGAGTAACCTGTAAGTATTTAAGCAATATTCTAATTACAGTATGATGCAGAGTATTTTGCTATGCAGGGTGTCCCAGAAGAAATTGTCAGTATTCAGGGATATGAAAGGAATGATCATACGAAGCACGTCTAATAGACATGTGATCCAAAATGCATACCTTAGGAGCTGTGATGACTTCCTCCTCTTTGATACTGTGAAACAAACCTTTCCTACACTAAACTCTTTGGTTTCCATAATTTGAGAGAAGGCAGTATAGACCAAAGCAAGAAAAGTCCAGTAAACGTGGGCTCTTAAGAGAGTAACTTAAAGATCTATGAGCGTTTGTACATCTTCGCTACCGTGAAACACAATTCTTCTATTGAAAAAGTGCTCATATCTCTTAAGGTTCGCATTTTAGCGTCCGTGTCCCATGTCTACCAGAAAGTTCTGTTCTTGTTTTGGCTCACAGTACCTCCTCGCAAAATGCGTAAAGCAAAGAACTCGCAACAGAGCACAATTGTTTCACAGTAAGAAGTACTTGTAGGTTGACGGTATGCATTTAAGAGCTCTTATTAACTAGAGTTTCTTGTTTCGAATGATCGTTCCTGTCGTATTCCAGAAAGTTGCCACCCTGAATTTATTTATTTATTTATTGTTCCGTGGGACCAAATTAAGGAGAAGTCTCCATGGTCATGGAACGAGTAAATACATGAAATTATAACACGATATTAGAAACAGATAAAATGAAATATAAAAAAAAAATATTCAGGTGACAAGTCGTAAGTTTAAATGAAGACAATCAACAATGTAACACTGGAATTTGCTTAATTTTTTAGCTCTTCCAGGAGCTCCTCGACAGAATAGAAGGAGTGAGCCATGAGGAAACTCTTCAGTTTAGACTTAAAAGAGTTTGGGCTACTGCTAAGATTTTTTAGTTCTTGTGGTAGCTTATTGAAAATATATGCAGCAGAATACTGCACTCCTTTCTGCACAAGAGTCAAGGAAGTGCATTCTACATGCAGATTTGATTTCTGCCTAGTATTAACTGAGTGAAAGCTGCTAACTCTTGGGAATAGGCTAATATTGCTAACAACAAACGACATTAAAGAAAATATATACTGTGAGGGCAATGTCAGAATTTCCAGATTTTTGAATAGGGGTCGACAAGAGGTTCTCGAAATTACACCACATATAGCTCGAACAGCCCGTTTTTGAGCCAAAAATACCCTTTTTGAATCAGAAGAATTACCCAAAAAAATTATACCATACGGCATAAGCGTATGAAAATATGCGAAGTAGACTACTTTTCGTGTTGAAGTGTCACTTATTTCAGATACTGTTCTAATGGTAAATAAAGCAGCCTTTAGCTTCTGAACAAGATCCTGGACATGGGCTTTCCACAACAGCTTACTATCTATCCGAACGCCTAGGAATTTGAACTGTTCCGTCTCGCTTATAATATGCCCATTCTGTCGGATCAAAATATCGGTTCTTGTTGAATTGTGAGTTAGAAACTGTAAAAACTGAGTCTTACTGTGATTTAGCATCAAATTATTTTCCACAAGCCACGAACTTATTTCATGAACTACATTATTTGTTACTGTTTCAGTATTACACACAAGATCCTTCACTATCAAGCTGGTGTCATCAGCAAACAGAAATATTTTTGAATCAACTGTAATACTAGAAGGCATATCATTTACTATCAACGATTGAAACTACGTTTTGTGGAGGTACAAATTATCAACTTAAATCAGAAAATAATTATTTTCCCCCTTAGAATATTAACGGCAGGAAGACGAGGAGTGGAGGCACGACTGTGGAACGTCTGCTTTACCTGTAATGTACTTTCTCAGGTAGGGTATTCCACAACACTATTTGTATACTTAGAAACGTAGTAGACTACGTTCTTTCGTAAGACATAATCACTATGATGAAATCAAAACACAAATCATGCGAAGGACCCTGTATTCTAATTTTGTCATATCTAAAGAATCGAATCAAAACTGGATTTTGCACAGTGCTGTTGTAACGTGGTTAAAAATTGTACATACCGGTTCAAAAACGAAAGTTCGTAGGTAAAGTTAACCCACCGACTACAGTGTTCTCAACAAATTTGTCTGGTGTTCATCTCTCAATGATTTCGAATTTGTTATCTTCCCTTACAAATTTACTCAATCCTAGATATTCCAAGGCGGAATTGACACGCCGCTCTGTATCGTGACGCAACGAAACGGACACGTTCTCGCAATTCATTATCGCCTTAAGAAAAGTTTTCTGGGGGAAGCACACTTACTGTTTACTAGTAAACACACAGTGTATACAAGTATATTACGAAACTCACGAGGGCAAAGTCTCGTATCCGATGATCTCACTGACACAGGAGCACACGATAGCTATAACCAGTCGTCAATTGGTTTCCATTCGTTCTTACAGACCAACAAAATTTTAACGTGTTCGTTTGAATATGAAATTCCCCGTATTTGCTTCAAAGAGAAGGAAGTAGCTGCAGTTAGGCCATTATACCAGACGTTGACCTGACTAATTAAACTATCCAAAATTATCCCTAAGGTGTTTTTTGGAACCCCCGACCACGTAAATCAGGATAGGCTTCAATTTTCGGCAGGCACTCATACACACAGACACACACACACACGCAAATTCCGCACACACACACACACACACACACACACACACACGCAGATTCCTCTTGTGTGTCACTTGCATCTCACGTCCTCAGTTACTTGTTGGGTACATTTCAGTCTCTGAATTCTCCTACACATTTTACGCTCTACGGTACCCTCAAATGTCATGATGTCTTAAGACATATCATCTTGTCTTCTGCTCTTGTGAATGGTTCCAACACGTCCCCCTCCTCACCAGTTATGCACAGAACTTCATTTCTTGTGAATTTTTTGAGAATCTAACAACGCTCCTTCTAAATGCGGATTCGATATTTTAATCAGTTCGCCATATTTCTTGGTGGCCACTTGATGGGCGAAACTTGGATGCTGAAAAACACACAGAGTAAATGAAGCATCTATGTCAAAGAAGTTGTGTTAAGTCAAGGACAAATCTTAGGATCTGCGTCTGTCAAAGAATAATTCGAACTTCCAGTATTTACCATGGTGAATTTAACGTTAGTAAATTGTCAAATACAACATTTTGATTAGAATGGGTTGATTTATGATTTGTAGTCACAGAGGTTACGTGGCAAAAAACAATAACATTGTAATCACCTAGTGCGTCGTTAGCAGTTAGTACCAGAATCAGTCACCAATACGATGAAACAGCTTTGCAATATGAAGGGAAGAAAAGTGAAAAGACTTGCGAAAGGAGGGCAGTTGAAAAGAAAGTAGCAAAAGAGGGAGAGAACGTATTAGAGCGAGAGAGTCTGAAGCTGAATTTGCTTGATCTTAAATCGCCAGCCGACCCACTTGCCCGCTTTCACTGACTGTGCGGTTATGTGAAAGAAAAATTATAACTGTAAAGTATTTGTTTAGCTTATAAAATGGCTTAACTTAGCTTACCAACAACAATTGCTCTTCCCTGAAACCTCGCTATAACCATACTTATTTCCTATTGTCCGATATCATATTAATCAGACGAACTTAAAACGTGGACGCTCCCAAGTGAAAATCACAATGTAGGCCACGCGCGGAGGGGATTTTCCATGAGTTGATGACGCAGTTCAGAGACACATTAACCCTGAACCAGTAGAGCTTTCCCCTGTGAGCATCCTCTGGAAAAAAAAGAAAACCTGAATTCCAGTTTCTTGCGTTGTCATTCTCTCATCCAGACGCAAACAGTGCCAAAAAGGTTACTTCGCAAGACAAGTAAACACCGTTCCCCGTTATTTTAAGTCAACCGCAATAGAAACATGATGCCAATTTTTATTTGCGAGCGATCTGTTAGTCTGCGCACGTATTTCCGTTGCTTTATGTTCTTTCTCTTAACCAGATTTAGTCAAACTATGTGATAACAAATTTCACATTTTTCTGGTCTCTCCATAGCTTTTTTAATCTTCATTCGGTTCCTGTCATGGCGATAATACTGTTACCACAGCTGATCGTGACAGAATTGTCTCAACATGCTTAAAGTGGCAAGGATTGTAGTTTATCACGTACATGAATGAGTCATTTGCTTAGAGCAGAATATTCTCATCGACGCAATGCGATGTAGTGAAATAGACTAGTGCGTTCGTATTGGAGATTTTTGTGAACTTACTCCTTGGCTAGATAGTATATCACCAGGGAATAGCTTCATAATTACTAGTGTTGTTACATCTATTGTCAAATGTAGTTCCTAGGGAGGTAACTTATTCCCACTGCGTCCTGAGGGGCCAGTTGCTCAAGAGCCTCTTTCAGTGTATCACAAAACATGAGACGCGGTGAAATGTCACTTCGTGTTGCCGAGTGAAAATAATGCGCGGAATCTTTGATTTCTGCATGTACTTCTCAACTATCTCCCTAGCCGACAACTTTCTCTCTTTCTATTCCATGACTCCAAAACATACCGAAATAAAACTAGTATGATATAGTTCCAGACGGTTAATACGCTCATATGGTGAGGTGCTGAAGTTACTAGAATGGGATATGATTCTTTCCCTGTTTTCCATGATTTCACCTAATCACGACGGATGTATTCTTCAGTCGTTCCGTCAACGCTGTGTGCCATGATGGATTCATATCTCGATGCTTGTCTGTACGCGACACTCTAAAGGAGGACGTCAATAGAACATTAAATGCTAATGGTACGATTTCAACATTTCAACTATATATCGCAATTGTTTTGCGTCTTTGACCTGATAAATGCCATCAGTGTGAGGTTCTTAGATCCATACACTGTGACAAGGTTCGAGAGCTGACATTCCCATCCACCTCTTCCTTCATGAGTGTATAAAAGTAAAGAAATATCTTGTGCAATTTACATTTTATGATATGTGATTGAAAACACAACAGCCGGCAAAAGCTGAATGCTGTGATTCTCCATTTTTCCGCATGTGAAAGTCTAGTTTGTATCAACACTGTGCCATCATTTGCCTTCAGAGTAGTTTGCATTGATCACAAAGTTATCGACAATCTTGGAAGCTGTGTGCAAAGATTTCTTTTGAAATCGATCAAAGCATTTATTTACTACTATTAGATATCTTTTATACATCTGTAAAATTTATATATTTCAGAACTTTCTTAAGACAGAGAAACAAAACTAAATCTGCAGGTACCAGTCAGGGTGAGTACAGTGGACGTTCGAGACCTCTTACGCGACGCTTCGTTACGTACTTGTGCAGGCAGATCTTAAGCTGTAACACGTGACTTCATGCAGCGGTCACTAATTCCCTCAGTTACGCACTAGTCTTCGCCTGTAAAGGCCGAATGCAGCAACCATTTATGATATATCGTTCGCATTAGCATTGCGTGACTGAGGTAAAAATTTGCCACATATTACTGTTATGACGATGAAGAAAGTGTTCGCCATTGTAGTCATCCTAGATTTATTGAAGCTTTATGCCACTGATAGTAATAATAACAAAAACAGCATCATGTAACTAAAGTTTATATTTACTGTTCACGAACAATTTTCGAGACGAATGTCATTTTGGACTTCGTCACCACAAGTCACATAAGCACGAAGGGGTTAGAAGTTCTGTAGTAATGTCTCATCTGCGTTGTGACCTACGCTGGTTAGCTTAACCGTGTAATATCTCCCCTCCTTCCTGATTTCATCTATCGTCCACATTAAACAATGGCCTGTGCAAGTAATTAATAAGCTCTTTTATGAAGATTTGAGAGGAGCGGAGATTACAGTAAACCTTCTAGTTTACTTAGCTTTTCACATTGAGATGGCACCAGTGCTTCTTGTCTAGGGGTCTGATTCTTTAAGCTAAAAATCTCACATCGGGTCCTTACAGTTGGTATGAATTAAATTTGAAGATTGTTGTTACAACATTTTTTTACGTAAATATGTTTTCTCACATTTTAGTATATCATACATTTTTCACATTAACAAAGCCGAAATTACAAAAATACGAAAATACGTCCTATCACATCAGAGACAAGCTCTATGCGGAAATAACAATATTCCGGAGGACTTACAGTTTTTTCTTTACAAATGAATTCCTATTAGTTTCCGTTGCATTATTAATTTCGATTACTATTTCGTAAATGAATCCAGAAATATAGTAAACAGTACAGTATCGTGTAATTGATAATAGAAATTTTAAGTGTGCCGATAATTAGTAATTTCAAATGTTTCTAAAAAAATAATTTTGAGGGAAAGTAATGCTAGAGGAGGATGTCCCGTTACAACCGACACTGTGCCCATGAGGGCTTTGCCCATGCATTCTCATGGCCAAGACTGTCACCCCACAGCTAATAAACAGAAATTATAGAGAGTGCTTGAGGAGTGTTTTGATTGTTTTATCGGTTTAACACGCAGGTACAGTTGACTCTACTTCACAACTTCTCTGAAATAAAAAATATGCTGTGATCACTGAGTAAGTAGACGAAGTTCAACATTATACCATGTAGATGTCACAACGTGACCACAAAATTCTCCAGCTCTCATCAGCCATAACATCTCTTGACAACAAAGGGACGGTAACAGACTGCTCAGTTCTTTTGTTTTGTTTATCTATCAGCCACAAAGCCAAGTTTTAACACTACATCAGTTAAAGAGGATATATCTTTGCTGGCTCTGAAATAGCTAAATCTCTTCGAGGGATTCTGTCAGCCTGTCTTGTGAAAGAGTCGTTACGGCAAAAGCCGAAAGATAAGACGGGCGCTGAGAGCCATTTTTAATTCCATTCCTTAAATCAGTTCTCATTGATTACAGCGTAAAATCCACGCTATAAATCAACTGATGTTGCGATTAAATCGGATTTCTTGCGTGAGAAAAGTGGCGACAGATGCCTTATACAGTGCTTAGAACAGGTGTTGTGCCACGTGAAAGAAGGTCGTGATGCAAATGACCGATGCCAACTGTCGCTGTAACACTTTTCATGCAGACTCCGTCTTTTCTGTGTCATCTCCATATCTCTTGCGACTCACGAAATTAAAGTATTTAGTAGTGATTGATTAGTCTGTTGTAGATTGATTGCTGCCGTTTTTATACAGCCATTTTGATTCCTTTTTCGGGGGACGAGTAGTAAAGTAAACCCACTCCTCCCGCATATTCATCAATATCGAAGCACTGCGCCAATTGACTTATTTTGTAAATGGTGATAAATACATTTATCTCTTGACAGGTACGAATTGTATAGTGGTTGTTGGCCGTGCGGTTCTAGGCGCTACAGCCTGGAGTCGAGCGACCGCTACGGTCTTCAGGTTCGAATCCTGCCTCGGGCATGGATGTGTGTGGTCTCCTTAGATTAGTTAGGTTTAATTATTTCTAAGTTCTAGGCGACTGATGACCTAAGAAGTTACGTCGCATAGTGCTCAGAGCCATTTGAACCATTTTATAGTGGTTGTTAACTTTTATATGGAACATACTGCCGCTGTAATGAACAAAATTGTCATTGTTCTGTTAACTCTCCTTATTCATTATTAAATTAATCTCATGGATACCGTACAACACAGTGACTGGGTAATAAACTAAATATAGCTAAAGCCAGCTATGGCCAGCCGCTTACGAAATGTTACTTTTTTTCGCGAATTACAGTGGATTTTGAGTCTCATCAGGCTAATCTTCAGGTGAGACATGCATAATTTACATATTATTGCTTATATCATGATGATGAACACAGGATAGTTTCACGGTGATAGGAATTTAGGAAACACGAGGTGTAGACTTTAACTGGTAAGTAGTGTCGAAAGTAGAATTTTGTAAAATGCTACAGCAGTAAGGTAATACTGATGCTGGAATTCGACTGCCTACTCCCATTGCCACTGACTTCACTGACAAACACCTCACTGTCGCTATATTAATATTACTTCGTTTTACTTATAACACGCGTTTTAACCAAAGCTGTTTATTTGACCCAATAGTCATCTACTGGTTTCGATTATTAACCATCATCCAGGATGTAGGGTACAACAGATCAGTTAAAAGCATCTCATATTCCTGTGAAGCTGAACAATAACCAAATTATCTAGTGAAAATGTGCAAACAATTTGTCATCTAACCCTCAAGAGCTTTAAGGTAAACAGACAATTGAATGAAATGAAATAATCGTATGGCATTTATTGGCTGGGATATCCCCTTCTGGGTTCGGCAGCCGTATTGCAAGTCGATTTAGTTGACGCCAAGTCGGCGACTTGCGTTTGAATGATGAAAATGATGAAGAAGGACCCTTGCGTGGTAGGCGGTAACGCTACCGTTGCGCTACGGGGGCGGACAGACAATTGAATACTACCGTGTTTAAGAATCAACGCACGAGTGCTTTAAATACAAAAGATTTTATAAAAGTTGGAACATATGAGCATTCAAAATAAGACATTTTACAAATGGCTTAAAAAAGAGTCTTGGCCGCAAAAAATATTTATTTGCAGAGGTAATCTGCGCTGAACAGAGTAAGTGTTGATGACCTCTGTGGAGCCACGACACCTGCTCTTTACACAGCCAGCGCTTACCATCGTGGTATAAATTGTCACAATATGATCACATTCTGACCGGAACTGGTTACCATTGCAAACAAATATGTCATTGTGGCCAAAATTGCTCTTAATCTATTTTTTAAAGTATTTTAACTAGACCGTTCATTTTGTCAACACACGGCGAGCAATCTTCCGTCCTCGGCGAGTCACACCTGTTGACGTCCGGAAAATCCGGAGAGATAAGTACCCAGCAGAGAGCCACACATGCGATTGAATGCTATCAAAGAGCGACAAAGCTGCAGCCCCGCGATATGAGAGTGAATCGTCACTAAGAAAGTTCAACTAATGACCAGAATCGATATATTTATGAGTTTGTGTTTTGTAGAACATGTAAAGGAAATGAACACCAGAGCTCTTTTCGTTACATACAGTAGCAAAGTACAGGACCTCTAGGTATTCGAAATATAGGACTTCGCGATATAGAAGATATTTTTCTGGAAATATACTAGTTCTTTGTTTTGTCATCGCAGTTAAATCCCAATGAAGTATCTTGTCAACGCAGACATATTAAAACACCTTTAATTGAAATTTTAGTGAAAACTTTTGTTCATTTAAGTCCTACATTTATATGTAGGCTGTATCAATGCTCACTATCAATAGTGTTACTTATTTCACGTTTAAATCTGAAGAAGTGGCATAAAAAATAGAATACAAAATATAAATTGAAAAATTTGAAAATGTAACTTCGATAATCGTTGTATCGCATTATCGTCTTTGACCTTGCGTGTTTCACGGCTGTTTGTGCATCTGAGCGGAGAGCCACATGGCCCATTCATAGGATAATAAGTGGATAAGAAGTGGATGTATCGAATTCTTTGTTCATTTGCGTTGTTATTAACGAATGTGCCTATACCAACTAACCAACAGTAACAGAAGAATAAAACGAAATTTAAAACGCAACTCACACATGAGACAATCTTTTTATGTGATTAGCATATACGAGAATGTAAACCCATCATCTATTTGCAGCCAAACAAGAATTAACATGCTCTTAGACAAAACGAAGCCAACATACCACAGGAAGATGATGATCAAGATTCGACCAGAAACAAGTGAAGTGAACTAATTCTTTATTCTGAAAATACAATCACTGAGGTCAACATCCGTGGTTTTGCATGAAAGTATTTAATAAAAAAAACCTCTTTGAAATGGTGAATGTTGAAATATCGTGAATATGACAGGATTTCACACATTAGTAGCAAATGAAATAACCACAAAAAGAGGAGTCCCGTTAAGAATTTAAAGCATGTCACTAAGTGGCAGTGGAATGGTGTCAATGTTAACTCGATTCAAAGACAGTAATGCGGCTGATGCTTCTACAAAATTATCAATTACACATCTACAAAACGAAATCGAGTTCCATGAAGCACTGTGTGATACGCAGGAAAGCTGATCAGGGTCTGATCTCAGCGCTAAAAGTAGCGGTTCCTCAAATGTGATCTTAGAACTGTTTCAACGTTCACCACAAAAATGTCAAAGGTAAAGATCTTGCAAGAACGGTAAAAATAGTACGAGGAGAAGCGACAGCTAAGTTACAATGACTCAGACATTAGGGATCAATTTTAGGACAGGGTTTAGGGGATTATTACACGTGAACTGGAATTTGTGAATAGCATTGTCTACTCGGATGAAGAACAGTTTAAATTTAATGGAAATGTCAATTCTCATAACTAATTTGGGTGAAGAAAATCTCTTCGTTACTGCTGAAGTGTCAGTGGACATAGTATGAACGTGTGGTGTCTCCTAGGAGAGCCAGTGGATTTTTCCATTTTGAAGGATGTGAACTCGAACAAAGTACCTATCCGTGTTCGCTGTCTTACATATTCCCTTCCATTGCGCTGCATGGTAACAACAGATTTTATTACCACAAAGATGGCTTCTCGCTACCGTCAGATGTATATGTGAGCATGTCTCTATCAAAATCTTCAAGAGCAGCAGACAGGATGCATGGGACCAATCGAGTAACTAGGTCATACATTCGGATAAGACTCAAGCTGTGTAGAAGAGAAATTGAATTGGATACTTTGGTGCAAACTACGTCATATAACTGCAAAACGTTTGTATCATTATTCTAAATTAGTGCATCGTAGTTTGAGAACTGGGAGCAATTTTATTTTTGGTGAAAAAAATTATTTTTATATCGTTTGTCTTAGAGAGGTTGGAAATTTTTATAACGAGGTGCTGATCTCAAGAAGAGCTTTTCAATAGGTCTGTGTGCCAAGATTGATTAGGTATGGTTTCTAGTTACTGATTTTCTGAAAGTCTGAAAATTGTGCGTTTGCCTTTTACTAGTGAAGGTAAGTTAATATTATCGGCTGTTCCATGTTCTATCGTGAACTTAATTTTATGGTGTACACTACTTAGTTCTTCTTCTAGCTACCTACTTCTTCTACTGTTCCATTGAAAGCGTCGACGATGTGTTAGCAGACGGCGTTTCCCGATGTAGGCGAGAAATCAAGCGGAAATCACCGTAAGTAAAAACCAGCGTATTGTTGACGAACTGTTTGTCGGTCTTAAATCAAAACAAAATACAAATAACATAATTGCAGACCACTGATGATGCTTCACTTCGATAATGCGAATCGCGTCTGGTGAAAAAACACGGACTTTTTGTAGTTGCAACGACAGAAGTAAAATACGCTCATGATAAACAGAAAGAGTGTGTCACCAACGTAGCGTTTACAGTAATGCAGTTTCTAGATTACCCTTCTCTCTCTCTCTCACTCTCTCCTATTTAACTCTTTTTGTCTGTTTAGTGTCCTTGAGCAGCTTTACAGGTGAAAAGGATGCACAAGCGTCTCCAAAAAAATAGCCTCTTCAATCGCTCGTCACTCGTTAATGGCTACATAAGAGTAATAAAATGAAAACGTGACAAATGGAAAAAGGAAGTAAACTGTTTATTATTTTTAAAAAAATGACAGCTCTAATTGTTGATACATATATCCCACTGTGAGACAAGACAGTTAGTGCCGATCACATCTTGGACCTACTGATAACAAACAGACCCGAACTTTTCGACTCTGTAAGCGCAGAACAGGGAATGAGTGATCATAAGGCCGTTGCAGCATCCCTGAATATGGAAGCAAATAGGAATATAAAAAAAGGGAGGAAGGTTTATCTGTTTAGCAAGAGTAACAGAATGCAGATTTCAGACTACCTAACAGATCAAAACGAAAATTTCTGTTCCGACACTGACAATGTTGAGTGTTTATGGAAAAAGTTCAAGGCAATCGTAAAATTCGTTTCAGACACGTACGTGCCGAGTAAAACTGTGAGGGACGGGAAAAATCCACCGTGGTTCAACAACAAAGTTAGGAAACTACAGCGAAAGCAAAGAGAGCTTCACTGCAAGTTTAAGCGCAGCCAAAACCTCTCAGACAAACAGAAGCTAAACGATGTCAAAGTTAGCGTAAGGAGGGCTATGCGTGAAGCGTTCAGTGAATTCGAAAGTAAAATTCTATGTACAGACTTGACAGAAAATCCTAGGAAGATCTGGTCTTACATTAAATCAGTAAGTGGATCGAAAAAGCATATCGAGACACTCTGGGATGATAATGGCATTGAAACAGAGGATGACACGCGTAGAGTTGAAATACTAAACACCTTTTTCCAAAGCTTTTTCACAGAGGAAGACCGCACTGCAGTTCCTTCTCTAAACCGTCGCACGAACGAAAAAATTGCTGACATCAAAATAAGTGTCCAGCGATCGTGTGAGACCCAACTCGCTTTATTTGTTCATGAGACACAGAAAATATTAGATACAGATTCCCAGGTAGATGCCATTTTCCTTGACTTCCGGAAGGCGTTCGATACAGTTTCGCACTGTCGCCTGATAAACAAAGTAAGAGCCTACGGAATATCAGACCAGCTGTGTGGCTGGATTGAAGAGTTTTTAGCAAACAGAACTCAGCATGTTGTTCTCAATGGAGAGACGTCTACAGACGTTAAAGTAACGTCTGGCGTGCCACAGGGGAGTGTTATGGGACCATTGCTTTTCACAATATATGTAAATGACCTAGTAGATAGTGTCGGAAGTTCCATGCGGATTTCCGCGGATGATGCTGTAGTATACAGAGAAGTTGCAGCATTAGAAAATTTCAGCGAAATGCAGGAAGATCTGCAGCGGATAGGCACTTGCTGCAGGGAGTGGCAACTGACCCTTAACATAGACAAATGTAATGTATTGGGAATACATAGAAAGAAGGATCCTTTATTGTATGATTATATGATAGCGGAACAAACACTGGTAGCAGTTACTTCTGTAAAATATCTGGTAGTATGCGTACGGAACGATTTGAAGTGGAATGATCATATAAAATTAATTGTTGGTAAGGCGGGTGCCAGGTTGAGATTCATTGGGAGAGTCCTTAGAAAATATAGTCCATCAACAAAGGAGGTGGCTTACAAAACACTCGTTCGACCTATACTTGGGTCCACCCACATGTCGTCGTGGTTGTTTCGAGTTTCGCTGACAAGCCTTTACATATCTTCCGTAAAGTCCTCATCCACACCTATTCAGTTTTCATATTTGTCGGCGGGCCCACATGTTGCCAAGGTTGTTTTGACTCCGCTGCAGAATTTTCGATGTGAAGCCCTTACACATCCACCGTAGAGACCCAGTCTCTCTCCATTCGATCTCCATATTTTTGGGGTCCTTAAGAAAGACATGTGGACTAAGAGGTGCACCCCTCGGTACAATCATGGTTCCACAGGCAACCACAAATATTTTTCCGTGATAGCACTGACCTTGTCTCTCAGTGGGATAAATATTGTCTCACAGTGGGATAAATACTTACACATATTGTCTTTGAGATGTGCCCGGCTTGCGTTGATGCCATTTCTTCTTTGGCGTTTTGTCCCAATCGAGTGGTGTCTTATTTCTCCCTGAGTTACTACCATAACGGGTTGTTGACTTGCTTCCATCAGTGGCAGCCTCAGCGGTTATCGATACTAGTGCTGCTGTACCATCTTTGGTGTGACCGCTATATTTCCGTGTGGTGGTGTGTGTGGCAGTCGGTCAGTTGGGAAAGAGCAGCAATGATGTCTCAATGGCGCGAGGTGAGGCCGGGACCACTGACGGTGTGCGTGCACGGTTGGATTGAGAGGCGCTAGCTGAAAGAGCTACAAAGTTCGTTGCCCACCGAACCTGGACACTGAAGTTGAGTGATCAGTTAACCCGTTATAAAACCTCAACTGTTGTGACATCTCGTCCTTCATTGCTGGTTGTTGTTTCCTGGGATGTTCCGGCTAGCAGCAACGTATGGTGTGTTGGAGTCGACGAAATTTTGCTGCCATCTTCCTGTATGGTCTTTAACTATTAAATTGGTTGTTACTTAGCAGTGAAGTGCACCAGCCGTATTTTCTGCCTTCTGGCTGTTAACGCCCCAGTTACCTGCCCTGGTCGGTAGTGTAGTTATCCGGCAGTGTGTTTTTCCTCGCTGTATTGATGCTGTCCGGCACGGCGTGTAGTTCGACAGCCTTTTAGTTGTTTGTTCATTTTTTTTCTTGTAGTTGTTGTTGTTGTGGTCTTCAGTCCTGAGACTAGTTTGATGCAGCTCTCCATGCTACTCTATCCTGTGCAAGCTGCTTCATCTCCCAGTACCTACTGCAACCTACATCCTTCTGAATCTGCTAAGTGTATTCATCTCTTGGTCTCCCTCTACGATTTTTACCCTTCACGCTGCCCTCCAATACTAAATTGGTGATCCCACGATGCCTCAGAACATGTCCTACCAACCGATCACTTCTTCTAGTCAAGTTGTGCCACAAGCTCCTCTTCTCCCCAATTCTATTCAATACCTCCTCATTAGTTATGTGATCTACCCATCTAATCTTCAGCATTCTTCTGTAGCACCACATTTCGAAAGCTTCTGTTCTCTTCTTGTCTAAACTATTTATCGTCCACCTTTCACTTCCATACATGGCTACACTCCATACAAATACTTTCAGAAACGACTTCCTGACACTTAAATCTACGCTCTATTTTAACAAATTTTTCTTCTTCAGAAACGCTTTCCTTGCCATTACCAGTCTACATTTTATATCCTCTCTACTTCGACCATCATCAGTTATTTTGCTCCCCAAATAGCAAGACTCCTTTACTCTTTAAGTGCCTCATTTCCTAATCTAATTCCCTCAGCATCGCCTGACGTAATTAGACTACATTTCATTATCCTAGTTTTGCTTTTGTTGATGTTCATCTTATACCCTCCTTTCAAGACACTGTCCATTCCGTTCAACTGATTTTCCAAGTCCTTTGCTGTCTCTGACAGAATTACAATGTCATCGGCGAATCTCAAAGTTTTTATTTCTTCTCCATGGATTTTAATTCTTACTCCAAACTTTTCTTTTGTTTCCTTTAATGATTGCTCAATATACATATTGAATAACATCGGGGATAGGCTACAACCCTGTCTCACTCCCTTCCCAACCACTGCCTCCCTTTCATACCCCTCGACTCATATAACTGCCATCTGCTTTCTGTACAAATTGTAAATAGCCTTTCGCTCCCTGTATTTTACCCCTGCCACCTTCAGAATTTGAAAGAGAGTATTCCAATCAACATTGTCAAAAGCTTTCTCTAAGTCTACAAATGCTAGAAACGTAGCCTTTCCTTAATCTTTCTTCTAAGATAAGTCGTAGGGTCAGTATTGCCTCACGTGTTCCAACATTTCTACGGAATCCAAACTGATCTTCCCCGAGGTCGGCTTCTACCAGTTTTTCCATTCGTCTGTAAAGAATTCGCGTTAGTATTTTCCAGCTGTGACTTATTAAACTGATAGTTCGGTAATTTTCACATCTGTCAACACCTGTTTTCTTTGGGATTGGAATTATTATATTCTTCTTGAAGTCTGAGGGTATTTCGCCTGTCTCACACATCTTGCTCGTCAGATGGTACAGTTTTGTCAGAACTGGCTCTCCCAAGGCTGTCAGTAGTTCTAATGGAATGTAGTCTACTCTGGGGGCCTTGTTTCGACTCAGGTCTTCCAGTGCTCTGTCAAACTCTTCACGCAGTATCGTATCTCCCATTTCATCTTCATCTACATCCTCTTCCATTTCCATAGTATTGTCCTCAAGTACATCGCCCTTGTATAGACCCTCTATATACTCCTTCCCTCTTTCTGCTTTCCCTTCTTTGCTTAGAACTGGGTTTCCATCTGAGCTCTTGATATTCATAAAAGTGGTTCTCTTTTCTCCAAAGGTCACTTTAAGTTTCCTATACGCAGTATCTATCTTACCCCTAGTGAAATAAGCCTCTACATCCATACATTTGTCCTCTAGCCATCCCTGCTTAGCCATTTTGCACTTCCTGTCGATCTCATTTTTGAGTCGTTTGTATTCCTTTTTGCCTGCTTCATTTACTACAATTTTATATTTTCTCCTTTCATCAATTAAATTCAATATATCTTTTGTTACCTAGGGATTTCTACTAGCCCTCGTCTTTTTACCTAATTGATCCTCTGCTGCCTTCACTACTTCATCCCTCAAAGTTACCCATTCTTCTGCTACTGTATTTCTTTCCCCCATTCTTGTCAACTGTTCCCTTATTCTGTGCCTGAAACTCTGTACAACCTCTGATTTAGTCAGTTTATCCAGGCCCCATCTCCTTAAATTCCCACCTTTTTGTAGTTTCTTCAGTTTTAATCTACAGTTCATAACCAATAGATTGTGGTAAGAGCCCACATCTGCCCCTGGAAATGTCTTACAATTTAAAATCTGGTTCCTAAATCTCTGTCTTACCATTATATAATCTATCTGATACCTTCTAGTATCTCCAGGGTTCTTCCATGTATACGACCTTCTTTCATGATTCTTAAACCCAGTGTTAGCTATGATTAAGTTATGCTCTGCGCAAAATTCTACCAGACGGCTTCCTCTTTCATTTCCCTCCCCCAATCCATATTCACCTACTATGCCTCCTTCTCTCCCTTTTCCTACGCCTGAATTCCAGTCACCCATGACTATTAAATTTCCGCCTCCCTTCACTATTTGAATAATTTCTTTTATCTCCTCATACATTTCATCAATTTCTTCGTCATCTGCAGAGCTAGTTGGCATATAAACTTGTACTACTTTAGTATGCATGGGCTTCGTGTCTATCTTGGCCACAATAATGCGTTCACTATGCTGTTTGTAGTAGCTTACCCGTACTCAAATTTTTTATTCATTATTAAACCTACTCCTGCATTACCCCTATTTGATTTTGTATTTATAACCCTGTATTCACCTGTCCAAAACTCTTGTTCCTCCTGCCACCGAACTTCAATAATTCCCACTATATCTAATTTTAACCCATCCATTTCCCTTTTTAAACTTTCTAACCTACCTGCCCGATTAATGGATCTGTAGAACGCCAGTTTTCTTTCTCCTGATAACAGCGTCCTCCTGAGTAGTCCCCGCCCGGAGATCCGAATGGGGGACTATTTTACCTCCGGAATATTTTACCCAAGAGGACGCCATCATCATTTAATCATAGAGTAAAGCTGCATGCCCTCGGGAAAAATTACGGCTGTAGTTTCCCCTTGCTTTCAGCCGTTCGCAGTACCAGAACAGAAAGGCCATTTTGGTTAGTGTTACAAGGCTAGATCAGTCAATCATCCAGACTGTTGCCCCTGCAACTACTGAAAAGGCTGCTGACCTCCTCAGGAACCACACGTTTGTCTGGCCTCTCAACAGATACCCCTCCGTTGTGGTTGCACCTACGGTAAGGCTATCTGTATTGATGAGGCACGCAAGCCTCCCCACCAACGCCAAGGTCCGTGGTTCATGGGGTTCTTAAGAGTGGTTATTGTGCCTAGTCTGTTCTTAGACGTCAATTTGGAAGACGTAGAGCTGCTGGTATTTTCGTCCTTGGATCATATTTTCCGTTGTCGTACCGTTGGTCGGGCGTAAGGGAATTGATTAGGTTGTTGGTCGGTCCTCAGGCGGACCCTCGCAACACTTCTAAGCATCACTGTTCTGTTGATTTTAGATTGTGATTTTCATTTTAATCTGATGTACTGTGCGAGGCCCGCCGTCTCTTAATTTAGTTTGATTTAATTTTAAATAAGGCCTCCAGCTGACTTAAATTAAACATTTGAAGATTGATTTGTTTAATAACTAAAATTTTGAAAGTTTGTTCTATCTCAAATTCTTGTTATCCAAGTCTGAGTTGTTCAATGTCCAGTGTGTGGACTTCAGCTGACCTTTTACGTGAAATATTTTTTTTAAAATAAGGCCTTCAGCCGCGTGTATTCTTTAAAGCAATTTTCTATAACATGTGTTCAGGCCTTCAGCCATTCTTGTTTTTAGTCGGCGGTGGTGGCCGAGCGGTTCTAGCCCCTACAGTCCGGAACCGCGCGACCGCTACGGTCGCAGGTCCGAATCCTGCCTTGGGCATGGATGTGTGTGATGTCCTTAGGTTAGCTAGGTTTAAGTAGTTCTAAGTTCTAGGGGACTGATGACCTCATATGTTAAGTCCCATAGTCCTTAGAGCCATTTGAACCATTTTTTGAACCATTCTTGGTTTTGGTATGGTTTTGGGCCTTCAGCCCAGGAGTTGCCACAAGTTTTCTTAACTAGGCCGTCAGCTGTATTGTTTTAATTTGATCCGTTTAAGTCAATGTGTAATTAAGTGGTTAAGAGGAAAACAAAAGTTTTGTGTTTTGTGCAACTAACAGCAACTGATTACAGCCCTCTCCACAACCATAACCTGATCCGCTATATCCTGCAAAACCAAATTTTAGTCTTCTTTGTTTTTCGGCCTCTTTTTTTTCGAATGAGGAGAAATTCAAATTTAATAGGTTAATCACTGTCTTTTGCAGCTGTAATGATAGACGTGTTTCGCTTTACTCTAAAGCATCCTCAGTGGTCACTGTAACTGTATTTTTTTTTTCATCTAAGAATTTTGTTGCTGTTATTGTTGTTGTGGTCTTTAGTCCAGAGACTGGTTTGATGCAGCTCTCCATGCTACTCTATCCTGTGCAAGATTCTGCATCTCCCAGTACCTACTGCAACCTATATCCTTCTGAATCTGTTTAGTGCATTCATCTCTTGGTCTCCCTCTAAGATTTTTACCCTCCACGCTGCCCTCCAGTACTAAATTGGTGATCCCTTCATGCCTCAGAATATGCCCTACCAACCGATCCCTTCTTCTAGTCAAGTTGTGCCATAAATTTCTCTTCTCTCCAATTCTATTCAATACCTCCTCATCAGTTATGTGATCTACCCATCTAATCTTCAGCGTTCTTCTGTAGCACCACATTTCGAAAGCTTCTGTTCTCTTCTTCTCGAAACTATTTATCGTCCATGTTTCACTTCCATACATGGCTACACTCCACACAATTACTTTCAGATTTTTTTGCTAAGGATCATGAACATTTCGCAAGCTTTATTTACTACTATAAGCGGTTTTAATTCTTAACGTTATTTACTGTTTTTTGTTGTTTATTTCATTCTTCTTGTTCTTCCAAGTATATGAGTAGAATATTCAGCACACACCATTTTCCCTGCAGTAAGTATTAATGTTTCTGTGTTGAGAAAAACAACTCCCATCCCGCCTAAACAATGCACAGAAAATGGCAAGATGACAGTAGTTCTTCTCAACACAGAAACAGCAATATTTAGCGCAGTGAAAGTACTGTGTGCTAATTATTCTACACATGCACATGTAAGAGCAAGAAAAATAAAGTAAACAACAAGATTAGCCGTGAGTATTCATAAGAATTAAAAGTGTTTATAGTAGCAAATAAAGGCACGCGAACAAACAAAATGGCAACAGAACGCGTGTGGTCTTAATAAGACTTCCATTATAGTTGCAAAAGACGGAATTAACTTCTATAATCTGTAAATATATTACAGTTGTGGTGATAACCTTTGAAACAATAAAGAGTCTACTTACTTTTTTTCATCTGTCTTACATTCAATCGATTGTCTCCTATGAACTTCAGTTTGTCAAGAGCAGGTGAAATCATGTGTGAATAAACTAGTATAAAATCTGTGGCGCTGATGCTCGACAGGACAATGACGTGTACGAGGCGTCCCAAAACTCGCCTGAAGAGATTTACGAAATAGCATATACGTTTTATCAAGGTTAGAATAGAAATCTGCCACTTTTCAAATACGAGGTCTATCACAACACCGGGATAAACAACAGAATATAACTTTCAAAAACAATAATATTTGCTGCGTCGACTCCATATAAATCGCAGCTACTTCTTTTTTCATCTCTAACTCTCTCTTCGTTTTGTCTATCGTATGTACTGAAAGCGTATAAATGTTTATATATATTAATATGTCACGCAGTGATGACAGGACTGCAGGCAGGTATGTAGAACGGAGCGCTAATACGCTATGAAGCCTATGAAGCACATAGCGAAAATATCCTTCATTTACAGAGAAAATGTACGTTCACGACGAAGATGTTTCTAAACACTTCATTTACTAAAATGTTGAGTCACACGGAAATTGAGAGGATTGACAACATATGTTCTTGTCGATACATTTTTAAACGATTTAGATTAAGCAATTAAATGAACAAGAATAATAAAACAGGAAAGGAGATTAAAATTTCACATTTTGTCTGAAATTGCTATGTCAAACGGAAATACTGAAGTCTTACGCGTAGTATGTTAAGTGTGTACTTAAATGCGCTGTCCCTCGTAATTGAACGAATGATTTCGGACTCACTTTTCTTAACTGCTTTATTGTACTCGTAATTCCTTGAGTGTAACTCGAATGACCATGTATACACTTGCTGCTCTCTTAACTGAATAAAATGGATATGGACAAAATATCTATTCTGTACCGTTTTGTGGCAGCTTCTCACGTCATTAATTGTACATAAAAGTAGACGTAAGACCACATAGCAGACACATAACATGCTCAAACATTCACGGCATACAACTGAATATACAGATACAGTTGTAACACTACAATAGTGTTTAGTATTCTCATTGGTAAAATAGAGTACTTTTCGACACATTCAGAGACGGTGAAGTATTAATGCCGCCAATGCGAATGTCCCTAACATAAGTTATAAATGGCCGATCTTTTGTGAATCTACTGCATCTTAAAAAACAATTTATACGTAATTCATCATATTTCAACTGAAACTGCAAGTTTAATAAATGCAAGAATACTCTGTTCCTAATGTTGGTGACTCCTTAACGTTAAATGTGGTCTCTCATTAGTGTATCAATGTAGTGTTCTTATCGAATAAATACTTAAGTATAGTTATACCCCAAAAGGAACTGAAAGAATACAGAATGATTTAAAACTTCTCTTTCAAGTAAACCAAGTTTTCCTATTTGAGTTTATACACTAAAGCATAATGTTCCTATGACAACAACTCGACTTTCATACACAACAGAAGGTGTGTCGTTTTTCTGTTACTGAATTTCGGAGTATGCAGTTAAGACGTACTGCGCTTTCGGCTGCTGAATAGTAACCGTTTCTTTTTCTCTCCTGCGGTCTGAGTCGATCTGCATAGAACATGACCTGCCAATCTTCTCTTGTTAACATCCCTTTAGCTCAAGCAAGACGAGCTCACAGCAATGCCAGAAAAACGTAAATCATAGTACTGTTCAAAATACCTCCATATTTATTTTTTTAAAAAAAGGGTTCCCACTTGCATTGCAATGGTACACCGTCACAGTGAGGACAACAAATTAGTAATGCACGGGTTATATTTGTTTTCAGAGGGTCCTCTTAGCAGGATCTGTTGTAGGACAGTAGTTTCGATTTGAAATTCATATCAAGTTTGAATTTATTAAGTCATTTGTTTACTTCACGACCTCGACAGATAGTGTATTAAAATGACGGGTAATAAGTAAGTTACCAAAAAAATTATGATAAAGTCTGGTAATGCTGACTGGGAAATTACTCCAACACAACGAGCACAAACTAAAACACTAAAATACAAAGCTCTTTAGGAGCTCAGTTTAATCACGATTCTCCGACAAACACTATGGGAAGGTAACTCATCTACGTGGAAGACTGCTTGGGAAAAGCTACAAGTTTAATAATCTGTGCAGCTCGCAAATGCAAAGTAAATGATTCCAAGATCAACGATAAACTACAATTAACAAGGGAACTTAAGTTTCGGAGCAGTCTCACTAATTGTGAGCTACTCTGTAAGTAGAGAGCAAATATGTGAAATGGGACCCTGACTCAAAACTCTGCAAACAGGAGCCAGAATTCTCCAGTCAGCGTCGAAGAAGGACGGCCATGACAGTGACAGAAAAAGGTTGACCACAACGTTCTCTGGACCACGAGAATCCTCGACTAGTGACAAAAACTGTCCTTCTCTAAACCTAACTCTGGGCTTTTTGAAGAACTCTGCGTGGAAGGGAGGACACCCAACGATATTCTCAGTGACCAGCGAGAATTCGCTTCATTTTCGTGAACACAAGGGAAACCTGCAGTAATTTCCCATTCTTGGCTTTCAGGAAGCATCTTGACATCCAAGATGTTTACACTAGAATTCGTAGGTAGAGCTCTTTGTGATAAAACATACAGGCATTCAAGACTCAGTTGATTAGATAACAATATTTGGAGGAAAGGGTAACGGATTTTTTCGCAGTGGCGGAGCAGCGACGCGGCGGCCGATCTGCATAGAGGAAGGAGATTCGTGGCATATAAGTAAATAAAAAAGGAAAATTTGAATTATTGGTGAAATTCCTTCGGAAATTCCAAGGCCAATAACATGTTTCGACACAGGCACCAGAACAACGAGAAACATTGCCTGCAGCTGTCTAAAGATGCCTCGTGTCTAACACAAATATCGATATTCAGATGAAGCGTCATGTGCCAACACTCTGTTAGTGTCTTGGCTTGCACTTGTTTGAACTGCTGACAACTGAAGTAGCTCTGTGGTTTGTTTGTAACAATACGGCATTGCTTAAGTAATTATTGCAAGTAAATAATACAGAGGACTGCAAAGTGGAATGGAAACCTGCATTGAAACTAAGGAAAAGAGGAGAAGGTAGTGCCCGAAGTGAAAGCTAGGAACTAAGCGAAGGAAAGGAATATACTCGAAAAGACAATATTGGGGTTCCAGTTAAAGAAGCTTCCAAGCACCAGGTAGACTCAGCTCTCAGTGCATTTGAAGAGTTCAAGAAATAATACAGCTCGAAGAGGAAGGTGAAGCCTTCTGATGTTGAACAGGTGCAGCTGAAAACACTGCACTATAAGCCTAGGTTACCTGAAGAAAGGAAAAGACATAGAGCTAATATGACTTCATTTGCAAAAGATGAGAATAAGCGGTTTCATGAAAAGCTTGTGAAATGAATGAAAGTGGGTATAATGGCACTTTTATCGTCATTTATGTTAAAGGCATTGCATACAGAATGTTTTATTTTCTTCTAATTTTCTACCTTTTGTTCTAAAACTACTGACGTAATTTAAAACTGCACATAGGGCATGAAAGCTGTTTAATTTTTCTGTATGTGTCGCGATCCCCAGCTATTACAAAAAAACGTTCAAATGTGTGTGAAATCTTATGGGACTTAACTGCTAAGGTCATCAGTCCCTAAGCTTACGCACTACTTAACCTAATTATCCTAAGGACGAACACACACACCCATTCCCTAGGGAGGACTCGAACCTCCGCCGGGGCCAGCAGCACAGTCCATGACTGCACAACTATTACACTGCTTTTGCACAAGTGCTATATACGCTCTGTGGATTACCTCTAAATCATATTTTTAGCGCTTAACCCAGTATTTACTTACACTCCACAATTCGTCATACATAATTATAATCTAGGGACTTGTAGTGGGACAACGGCAGCTGCCTCTTCAGAGGAGGAAGCAACACTCATCGCCAAAGCGAGTGGCAGGGGATATCGCGAACTGCAGCGCCCTCGAGGTCCATTTCCATTCTCAGGAGCCTCTGTGACAGATCAGGTGTGGTTAAGGCAGAGCAAGGGATGAGCACCTGGCTCGCTCGTTTCTTAACAAGGTTGAAGCCTTTCTCCCGAGTGAACAAGCCTTGCACTCTCCTCAAAAGCAGCCAAGAAATGAGTGGAAAAACAATGAACTGTCGTTCAGCGATACGTGACAGTCACGTCACATCACCTCATCATTTCTGTTTCACAGAAGAATAAAGCTCCCATAACGGCAAAACTCGTTACTCACTTAGTTATGACGTTTAAAAAAAAACTGACTTTTTCAACTATGCACTGGAACCCAAAAACATACAACTCGTAATAGTCTTCCACCAGATACGGCTGGAAAATAGCATTGCCTGTTCGGTTAAAATGACAATATAATGTAAAGGTAACTAGGGTACCTCCTAATTAATACATACAAAATATGCTAGCACACTTCAAGCATAAAACAGGTAATCTCCTTCCCACTTGCTGCAAATAAAATCATTACAAATTTGTTTCGTAGACTAGGTTAACACTGCTAGCTAACTTCTAAGTGCATATTTTTTTTTTTAGTTTGATCATGTCAGTGATGTTGTTGTGATACATTTTAACAGGTTTGCCGCTATTAAAGATAAGTAATTTTCTACAAAATCCAAATTTTAACTTAAAATCTGATGTCCTTTTAAAAAAATCAAATACTGATACAATATTGTTCCACGTTGAGATGTCAGACGATAAAACGTTAATCTTATGCACAGTTTGGTCAGAAGTTCACATGGACAGTGGTTCGCGGATACCTCTCAATCAGTGTCACTTCTGCTTAAAAAATAAGTAAATAAATAAATAAAAATCTGAAAAATAAAAAAGCTTGTTATTTTGATATTGTACTACATAAGATATCTTGTAGATTGCTCTTGTATAGAATGATTTAGCCAAGATAAATGAGCACAAAATGTAAATTTATGGCTGCCTCGTATGGCTGAACAGATTATTGACTGAGACGAACTGTTGCTTCATTAAAAGATAGCACTTGCCTTACTTTACACTGAAAAATCATTGAGTGTGTAGAATAATTTAGTTCTTGTGGTGGTCAAGGTGTTTAAAACAAATAAGTTGAGCTGTGCATGAAAATGAATTTTGTGTTTATGGGTTAAAAAACGAGAATCCTCCTGAGATGCAGCTCGGATAACCATTGTGTTAGGGTTCCCATCACAGAGGGAAGGAACGCTGTTGTGGCGGAAAGTTTGCCAGCTGACAAAGATTGCCGACAGGAGTATTAGGGCTTAGGGCGAGGAGCGGTCCGTCAGCCGAGTCTTCCCAACGTAATCTCCTTGCCATACCTGCTGCCAGAACCCCAAGAATTTCTTTCTCGTGGCACTGCTAGTCATCAACACTAATATGCTGCAGCTAGCAAGTACAGTTTTTATGCAACACAACACCACAGATAGTTCCCTATATGATGATTGTATTAAATCAAATGGTTCAAATGGCTCTGAGCACTATGGGATTTAATATCTGAGTTCATCAGTTCCCTAGACTTAGAACTACCTAAACCTACCTAACCTAGGGACATCACACATATCCACGCCAGAGGCAGGACTCGAACCTGCGACCGTAGCAGCAGCGCGGTTCGGGACTGACGTGCCTAGAACCCCTCGGTCACAGCGGCCGGCTGTATTTAATAAAATTGGTTCAAATGACTCTGAGCACTATGCGACTTAACTTCTGAGGTCATCAGTCGCCTAGAACCGCACGGCCACTTCGGTCGGCTGTATTTGATCCATTGCAAGTGAACGTAGAACCGTGAGAAGCATAATCAAACAATAACTTGATACTTCATGAACCTTTAGTTTTAATTTAGATGAAATAATACAAAATACGGCTTTCACAGCAAATTTCTAGTACAAAAAGGCTAGTAGACTATAAATAAAAAATCTTTAATCATTCCCTCAAAATTCTTATATTTGGTGGACTGATTTATTTCTGTCTACATGATCAATTTAGTAAGATGAATTCTCCTTACAATAAGTTCAGCAAGTGTGGCGTAATCCAGATTACACGACGCTTAGTAACGCAAGGAGGCGACGAACAGTAACACAGATTGTCTAACACGAGTATTGTTAATCTCACTCAGTGCTGACGATTGACAAGCTATTACAACGCATTGGCAAGTACCCTGTGGCATTAAATGTAGCCAGAGACAGGCACTCACTAGAGAATGTAGAAATAGGGAAGATCATACACAGAAAAGCAATTTACGTCGACGATATTAAGCACATGAACGTAACAAATGGTCTGAGATGTGGCAGTGTGCTGTTGTAACACTGCAATCAAGCTGATAATCAAACGAATTAAACAACTGGACATAACAATTAAGAAAAGCAATTAGCTGGAAAGCATGTTGATTGATGCAGTACTTTATTGCAATAAGAATGGTGAAACCGGAATAATGATCGGCGTGTGTGTTGTTCAGAAGTTTGAATTTTAATCCAGTGAGCCTATCAGAACTGACTTGGTGGCAGTTGAAGCATGAGGAGGAAGGACAGCGCTTTCGGCGGCGGGCGCAGCAGGCGGCCTACAACACAGCAATTCAGCATGGCAGGCTAAGCTGGCGTAGTTTGGAAAATGGAGAAGCAGGTGCAGGGAGACTGAAAGGGGACCCGAAGTAAAAGTTAAGATGTAGTTTCCAGGAGTGGACATGCCTTCGTTATGAATTCTACCGACGAGTCCATAAGTGGTCCTATCAAAAGGGAAAAACAGCCCATTTTAAATTTCATTGTTGTAGGCGGCAGAGAATTTGCAGCATTTATTAAAGTAAAGTTTAGAGTTTGTCCCCACGACAGCCATTCTTAGAGAATTATCTAATTGTAAGGAGAACTGATATATCGTAAACTGTAGTGTATGACGTCACTGTCACTGTCACCAAGAACCGTGAGTAGTGCGGCAACACGTCACTGTTAAAAGGGACGCCGTTTCAGTAACATCTTTACTATTCAGAGTGAAAGGTTATCAATGACAGATTCGGCGATGACATTGTCATCCTCAGTGAAAGTGAAGAAGAAAATTTTAAAATTTGTGGAAAGATCCTATGGGACCAAACTGCTGAGGTCATTGGTCCCTTAGCTTACACCCTACTTAATCTAACTTAAACTAGCTTAAGCTAAGGAAAACACACACATCCATTCCCGAAGGGCGACTCGAACCACCTACGGCGGGAGCCGTGCGAACCGTGACAAGGCGCCTCATACCGCGTGGCTACCCGCGCGGCCTAGAGACAGTGAAGAAGAATTGCAGGATCTGTTGAATGGATTAAACAGTCTAATAAGTATGGAATATCTACTGAGAGTAAATCGAAGAAAGACAGAAATAGTGGAAATGAGAATACCGAGAAATTTAGCATTAGTACTGAGGATCACACTGCAGATGAAGTTAAAGAACTCTGATACCTAGGCAGTAGAATAACACATGATGGACTGAGCAAGGAAGACAAAAAAGCAGACTGACACTGGAAAAGAGGGCATTCCTAGCCAAGTATGGTCTGCTGGTATCAAAGATAGGCATTAAATTGAGGAACAAATTTCTAAGAACACATCGTTGTATGTAAGTGAAACATGGTCTATGGTAAAACTGGAACAGAAGAGAATCGAGGCATTCGAACTTTGGTGCCACAGGAGAATGTAGAAAATTAGGTGGACTGATAACGTTCCGTAGAATCGATGAGGAAAGGAATAAATGGGAAACACTGACAAGAAGAAGTGACAAGATGTTACGACTACTCTTAAGACATTAAGGAATATCTTCCATGGCACTGGAGAGAGTTGAAGAGCATAAGAACTGGAGAGGAAGACAGGATTGGAACACATCCAGGAAATAATTGAGGACATAGGGTGCAATCGCTAGTCTGAGATGAAAAGGTTGGCGGGCCACATCAAACATGCCAGAAGACTGATTAAAAAATGTCCTTGAGCCGGGCTAGCAACGTTCTGTAAGTAAAGTCACACAGACAGTGAACTTTTTATGAGTTTTAAGAATATTTCTGCCCGTGACAGACTGCCGAGTCTTAGACGCAAGTACACTCATGTCCAGAATTAAAGCAACAAACGGAAATTTTGCAAGGTTGTGTTTGTTTTGCCACAAAACAGTACAAACAGGTGATAGTAAGGAATACAGAACGCACGCAACCGCAACGTGCATAAAGGTAGACGAAAACGTTCTTAATTTTTTCCAACTTAACTGATTTGCACACACATTCTGACATCTGTTTCATCTTCACAGTACGGGATGTGACCACCTCTAGCACCAGTACAGGCCTGACAACGGACAGGGCATGCTGTGAATGATGTCATCAGCCTCAAGTTGAGGCAATAACACCCATTCTCCATGCAGAGCTGCTCGAAGTCTTGGAGAGTGGTCGATGGATGCTGACGTGATGCAAGCCGTCTCCCTCGTCAGTCCCAGACATTCTGTATGAGATTAAAATCACGACAGCGAGCAGGCCACGCCATGTGTGCAGTATCTTTCGTTTCGAAGAAAACATCAACCACCCGTCCTCTATGAGCGCGAGCATTGTCGTACATCAATACGACGTCTGGCCTACAGCACCTCGCAACCACAGCAAATGAGGTCCCAAGATATCGTCACGATACATGACAGCAGTTAAACCTTGGCGACTCCCGAACAGTTTCATGATGAGAGATTCGAGCCGTAAACAAAATCCTTGCCCACACAGTTAGGGATCCTCCTCGATCTCGGTCTCTTGCCACAATCTTCGGGTCCTGAAACCGTATTCCACGATCCCTCCAGACGTAAATCCATCGAGAATCACTCTCCAGACTAAATCGGGACTAATCTGTGAAAACAACATCGGCCCACTGTTCGACCGTCCGGGCGACATGTTGATGACTCCACCCTAGACATTCTTTCTGCGAAGACGCATGAGAAGTAGACATACAGCATGTCTTCTGCAATAAAGGCCGCTCTGCCGAGGCTTACTGCCCACCGTTCTGCCTCGTCCAGTGGATTCTGCGAGCTCACATGCCTGTTGCCATGCAGTACTAAGGCGGTACTGTCGTGCCTTTACAGCCAAATAACGGTCCTCTCATCTGAAGTCACACGTGGTCGGCCCTGCCCTGGTCTTGGGGATACAGTTTCGGTCTCTATAAACTGTCGCCATATCGGAGAAATAGCAGAACAATTCATATTATGCCATAGGGTCAAATCAGGCAATGGCCTTGCCGCAGTGGGTACACCGGTTCCCGTGAGATCACCGAAGTTAAGCACTGTTGGGCGTGGCCGGCGCTTGGATGGGTGACCATCCAGCCGCCATGCGCTGTTGCCATTTTTAGGGGTGCACTCAGCCTCGTGATGCCAATTGAGGAGCTACTCGACCGAATAGTAGCGGCTCCGGTCAAAGAAAACCATCATAACGATCGGGAGAGCGGTGTGCTGACCACACGCCCCTCCTATCCGCATCCTAACCTCAGGATGACACGGCGGTCGGATGGTCCCGATGGGCCACTTGTGGCCTGAAGACGGAGTGCATAGGGTCAAATCAGTTTGCGGATGTCCGGTTTACTTTCTTTCTATGTCCCTCCACAGTATAGAGTCTGGCAGGTGTCTTCTCTGTGTCATACTGCACCGCCTTTGACTGTGTATACAGCGGTTGTGGATGTGGGGCTGCACTGCAAACACTACATCATTTCATAGATGCCTCGACATCATCGTTGACATGGTTGTCCGTTGACCGGAATGCCATCTTCCGTGCAGAACACGATCGTACGGACACCTGGTTGACAGTTTGTATTATTATATTGTGAGTCAGACACAGGAGGGGGAAATAGCGGTTTGTTGCTTTAATTTTGAACACAAGTGTAGTTGATGAGCTAAGCTTATGTCGTGTGCGATGCTTCACTTCTGAGTATAAGAACAGGTTAGTTTCGACGTACTAAGAAACTACTCATGTGTTGTGACACTGTCGTCACTGGATGGCTTTGTGCTGCTGGTAGCTGCACAATCGAGTTTGAGCAACTCTGTGAAATCTGATAAGCGCCATCTATAATTTTGTTTCGATGCAATTACAGATGTACAACCGTTTGTTCTGAGGAAACTGCGTCTCCATAATATAGATAACTGTTTTCTCTGTATTTTTAGGTTTAGTAAAATTCCTCAAGTGTGATTGTATGGAAAACTGCAGTAGGCAGAATTCACATGTTGGAGAGCAGAGTACTTATAACTGCACTGGAGGTGAGCTCAGGTGAATTTCGCAGGTGGAGGAAGTGCGGTTCACCTTCAAGGACGCAGTACTGGCAGGTTTGTCAGAGTCAATATAGTGTCTCACTCCCTCCTCTTCCTGTGAACTGTCGTTTATTATAATAGCTCCATATGTCCATAAGTACATTGTCATTTAGGGCCTGACGTTCTAATTTCTCTCAGAGTCCGCCGCTGTATATTTGTGTGCTTGTCAACAACAGAACTTTTAAATTCAGAGCAAGAACTAATCTGACCAGGAGAGGTTATGAGAAATATTTCAGGTCAACAACCTCCAGTGGAAGAAACGTTAGGGTTTAACATCTCGTCCACGACAAACCCCGATGGCATACCCTAGGAAACGTTCTGCATCACAGATATTTTCACACTTCTGAGAGCTTACGTTCCAAGAAGAGTAGGGAAACATACTGTTTCCTCCAACATGCTTCTCGCAAAATGACCACAACGAGAAATTCATAGAAAATAAACATTTTTCTACTTATAATTCGCGAATGGAACAGGGAAAGAGCAGGTGGGAGTCATGACAGTGTTACCAGAAGTACATTTACCCACATACTGTAAGGCGGATAGCTGATATACATGCACATGAATAGACAGGGTCATTCACCTGTGCAAGATTCCCGTCTCTGATTACCTCCATATCGATGAGACTGTGAACTGTTCTATTCCTGCCCATTTTCCTGATTACACCATTATCACTTACTGGAGAAAATGTTCTTTTCTTTTGTTGAGCCTGCAAAAAACAAAAAAAAAAAAAAAACATGCATTTAGAAAACACAAACAAAAATTTAAAAAATACGATCTATCACTTTCCCTTTTAACTGTAACTGTCTCAACATTCAGGTTGCACTTCAAAGCATCGACTTTCATGTGTAAACCTTAAATCTGAAGAAACACATTCAGACCCTGTAAATATTTTCAGCATAGAAATCCTTTTATAGGATATTAATTATATGGGAGGGCCTACAAAGCATCATTCCTGTTGATCATTTACGTTAGCTTCAAAAATACTTATTCGATCACAGAATCCTATAGAAACCAATTGCGATTTGAGGGAGCCTGGCTATATATTAATGCTTTAGTAACTGTTATCAAATCACAGTGTGATAGCTGAACACTGCTGCAGCATCTACAAAACCAAAGCGAAAGCTGCTTCGTTTAGGTTGGATGTGTTTCATTAGCTTCACATAAAATTTTTTAGATCATATTAGGAACTATGAACTTGCAATAACAATAACTAACACTATTTGCCAGAGAATAGGACGGAAGAAATAAATGGAATACAGCCGCTGTAAGTTTTATATGAAGTCAGATAGTTGAATCTTTGTCCATTTTCATTCATTTTACTATATTTACCTTTTCTTGCCATCATATCATGTTGTAGGGTCTACAACTAATTGCTTGTCACTGACAATTCTAATAATTCCATCTGCGGATTGCAGTGGTGTGTCATATTCATATATATGAAGAATAATGTTATTAATGGCCTCAGGTAGGATTAAACTCTGCAGCAATGGCAAGTTTGATTTAGCCCTTTGGCCACTGTGAGCTACAATAGTGGCTCGGCTGCTACAGTGCTCGCATAATTTTTCTACGGACTTTCTCTTCTTGTCCTCTAGTCCTAATTCAGTCTGTGTACAGGCAATGGCATAGGTGAGAGAACTAATAAGCACAGTTTACATGACATATTAAGTGTTTGTACTTGACAGACATCTAAACACATTTATAGTTGCGATATATTCTTAAATTCATAATACATTAGTTGTACTTACGGCTGAATCCTTATATTTCCAGTAAGTTCCAAAGCACAGAAAGGAGAATATAACTGCATTTATTCATTGGAACACAGCTTTGTTTACAGCCCAATTTTCTTAGCTTTACAAAAGAGCATCAAACTTCAAATTGGTTCAAATGGCTCTAAGCACTATGGGACTTAACATCTGAGGTCATCAGTCTCCTAGACTTAGAACTACTTAAACCTAACTAACCTAAGGACATCACACACACCCATGCCCGAGGCAGGTTCTAACCTGCGACCGTAGCAGCAGCGCGGTTCCCGACTGAAGCGCCTAGAACCGCTCGGCCACAACGGCCGGCGCATCAAACTTCGTGGAGTTCGATCAGTACTGCTGCAATCGAAGTGATGACGAAGCCGTGTATTCCAGGTGCAATCTTTTGGGTGTGAAACCATTGACGCAATATGGTGGTGGTCCACTAGTAGCTCAGCAATCGAACTGGCACAGGCGCCAAGCGATAAACAGGCTACTGAAACTTGTACAGCAGTCGAGCGCACGACAACCAAGTCGCACATCTTTGCATAAGCACGGCGTGACATGCCAAAACAAATCAATAGTGCCGAATACAGTATGATGCCTGACCTCATAACACAACAGAGCAACATGCAAAGATCGGGTGTAACAAAAAACGAAAAACAACCGGAAATTGAAACATATATGAAGTTGTACGTATGCAACAGAAATTGTGAACAGAAAATGCTTTTAACGACTATTTCAAACACTTTCGAAACCAGCTGATCCTGCATCACGGGTTGATCAACTGTCAATAATTACAGTAGCAGAAAACATCGAGATTGACTTAAAACACGACTGTCGCATAGATTGGTACAAAGGAACTGGGGATTTGCAAGAACAGAGTTAACGCCTTTAACCAGTAGGGTTTCGTGAGCAGGAACCAGGATGCTGCGGGGAAGTTGACGAAGAGAAGGAAGTACGATTGGATACTTATAGATACTACGTTGACATGGGGCACATCTATGTGTTTGCAAACTATTTTTGACCTGGATGAGAAAGTACATTATCATTTGCATCTGGTGAAAGTTAGGAGGGGAATCGTAACTGCACAAAACAGTTATCCGTATCAGATTTTGACAAACATCCAAGGAGATGGGACATCAATACTCTGATTAAGATCAAGCCTTGACTCACAGTTTCCAGAAGCTGCGTAAAGGTCATCAAATGTTTTGTCGCCAACGGAGATTATTCTGAAGGGAGGAAAACGCATGTCGTTTGTACGTAACGTTTCTTTCGATTTTATTATGTAATTTATAGAACTATTACGAAACTATTCGTATCTGTTAGTATCCTCACGATCAAGTACAGGTTTTTTAAAAGAAGATCTGAAAACCAAGTCCTTAAAAAACGCCTGAAACAAAAAAAATTATGTATAAATACGATTTCATATCTGAAATATTACTTGTTTTCTCAAATACTTCCCGCAGCAAACTGCTACTTAGTGCCCAGTGTGCGGGAGACAATTGTCATGAGAAAGGAAGTGCATGGCAGATACGTTATGTAGGTTTGCTGAAATCAAGAAACCTACGAGCGGGCACTCATACATGGCGGGAGACACTATTGTGCCAGTCATCTTCATGTTCTCACTGCAATTAACGACGTGACGCGTTCGAAGGTCATACTAGAAACATTGTCCAACACATCTGTGCTAAGCTTAATCGAATTTTCACCACGCCGTGAGATATCCTGTTCGAAGAGTTCCAGCAAGCATTATAACTTTACATGCTGAACAATAACTTGGCGAAACAAGTACCTTGAAAAGACGCGGCAGTAACAGGCGAAGACCAGCGAGATGTGAGGAAACTGAAGTGTTTGGTTTTGCTGCAATACACCGCACTCCTCATGCCATCTTACGAGACGTTGCTGTATGCACTGGTATCAGCCTTACATCTGTGTGGTGAATAGTATAGGGACACAGGTTTCACCTCTCACTAACACAGGAGCTGCATGGGAACGATTTCAGTCGGAGAGGTAATCTCTGCCAATGGGCCGTAAATAATGTCACTCTGGACGCCTTACAAAGTGTCATGTTCTCTGATGTATCCAAGTTCAGAAAATATGCTGCAGTGAATCGTGATGGTATGCGTTACTGAACTACAGAAAACCTTTGGTTGGCTCGTCCTGCCGATCGTCAACGGAGGTGGTCCATTAATGTGTTGTGTAGAATCCTTGGGGATGAAATTATCCGTCCAAAGTACTCCCTAGTAACACGGATTTGTCGTCGACACTGAACGTCCCACCACCAGCACATCCATCAGTACGTAGCCTAGTATTATGTACAGCAAGTTGCATCCACACCTAACACATTGAAGGTTTGTGGCACCCAAGCAGAACATGATAAAAATGTGGTTTGCACACAGCTGCTTTAACTTCATCAGCTGCAAGACAGAAAAAAGTAACTATCTATTAAAAAAATTGTGTCTCGTTGCTGTATCTCCCTGGAAAATAACTTGATAAACCATGTTCATAAACGGGAAGATAGTGTAACGTTTCTTATGTGGAACTATGGCTCGAAAATGGCTCTGAGCACTATGGGACTTAACATTTGAGTTCATCAGTCCCCTAGAACTTAGAACTACTTAAACCTAGCTAACCTAAGGACATCACACACATCCATGCCCGAGGCAGGATTGGAACCTGCGACCGTAACGGTCGCGCGGTCCCAGACTTAAGCGCCTAGAACCACTCGGCCGCACTGGCCGGCGGGACTATGTTGCTTCATATTTCAGTCACCTATCTGGAGAATGTGCTGGCCATGGCAGCAGTCAAACATTTTCTGTATCCAGAAAGGCCCGTACAGGACCTGCAACATGCAATCGTGTATTATCCTGCTGAAATGTAGGGTTCCGCAGGGATCGAATGAGGGGTAGAGCCACGGGTCGTAACACATCTGAAATGCAACGTCCACTGTTCAAAGTGCCGTCAATGTGATCAAGAGGTGACCGAGACGTGTAACAAATGGATGGCACCCCATACTATCACGCCGGGTGATACGCCAGTATAACGATGACGAATACACGCTTCCAATGTGCGTTCACCGCGATGTCGCCAAACACGCATGCGCCATCATGATGCTGTAAACAGAACCTGGATTCATCCGAAAAACTGACGTTTTGCCATTCGTGCACACAGGTTCGTCTTTGAGTACACCACCGCAGGCGCCCATGTCTGTGATGCAGCGTCAAGGGTAACAGCAGCCATGGTCTCCGAGCTGATAGTCGTCGAACTGTTCGTGCAGATGGTTGTTTGTCTTGCAAACGTCCCCATCTGTTGACTCAGGGATCGAGACGTGGCTGCACGATCCGTTACAGCCATGCGGGTAAGATGCCTGTCATCTAGACTGCTAGTGATACGAGGCCTGGTTCGCAGGAGAGCTTCTGTAAAGTTTGGAAGGTAGGAGACGAGATACTGGCAGAAGTAAAGCTGTGAGGACCAGCCGTGAGTCGTGCTTCGGTAGCTCAGATGTTAGAGCACTTGCCGGCGAAAGGCAAGGTCCCGAGTTCGAGTCTCGGTCGGGCAAACAGTTTTAATCTGCCAGGAAGTTTCATATCAGCGCACAATCCGCTCAGAGTGAATATCTCAATCTGTAAAATATATTGTGTATAAATTTAAATGAAATTTTTCAGATAACAGCTAAGATAATATTGACCTGTCCAAAACTCGAAAAATATTTCTGTTATCGACTGCAACTGTTGAGGAAAAGTAATGCCCGAGGAAGATATCCCTTTACAAGGGAATGTGCAGAAAGTGTGGAAGGAGGACGAGGAAATGGACAACAGAGGCAGAAGGTAGAAGTGGACTAAAAAAAAATGGATTACATACGTACCGGGCAACGCCGGTTGCTCAGCTAGTTTCGTAAGAACAGACATTAACAGTCAGATTGTGTATATGAATTATCACTTGTTCCGTGTATTTACAAGTTTTAGTGTCCTTTTATTTTGTTTCTGGTTCAAATACAAGGATGAATTTAGAAATTACCTAAACGTATGCGCAAAAACTGAGCGAAGCCTAGTCAAGCAAGCTCTTTTATCAAACATATAGTCATAAATTAAAAAAAAAAGTTTCTCGAAGTTTTGCAAGTGTTGTTTGCGTAGATGTTTTACGTAATTACCTCTAAGGGATGCCAACACTTTTTATTTATATTGCAATTTATTGAATCAGAAACGAGTTTTTGGTTTCTTAGGGCATCGTCAGGTGACAACGTAGTGGCGCAATCACAATAAAATGACCTGCAAATGACAGATATTAGCGATTCATTTTTTGTTTTATACAGAACCTCGTTACACTTAATAAATCAGATATATGATTACTGCAAATATGTGGATGACTGAAATATCATTTAAAAGAAGACAGATTTCGTCCTTTAAAGTTTCAGCTGGGAAGCTAACGTGTTTTTTGGACAGAAAGACTCGTAGTCTTCTACAGACGCCTACATAAATGATATAATGTTAGATCCGTAAGCACCTTGAAGTACGAATTGTCGTTGAGGCAAGTCACTATTAATAAATGCTCATACATGTAAGTGTCAGCACACTGGTGCTCCATCGTTAAGAAACTGAAATGGTGAGGATGTTCTCTGAGCTGTGGAAAAAGCCAATGCTCAGTTTATGTGCCATGTGATTTCTGTAACCGTCCTTTCCCTAAAATATAACACGTACTAGATCTTTGTTACTGAGACAGCGTTAAACATTTGGAGCTCTTCGCTCTTCTATTATTCTTTGATATAGCAGCTGCGTTTCCTATTATCACTTTATGGCGGTTCACTTTTCGAAATAGACCTAACGTGAAGTTTGGAAGGTACGAGACGAGGTACTGGCAGAATTGAAGCTGCGAGAACGGGTCGGGAGTCGTTCTTGGGCAGCTCAGATGGTAGAGCGAAAGGCAAAGGTCCCGAGTTAGACTCTCGGTCAGGCACACAGTTTTAATCTGTCAGGAAGTTTCATATCGGCGCACACTCCGCTGAAGAGTGAAAATCTCATTCTAGACCTAACGTGGTCTCATCGTTCAACAAACTGTATGCAAAGAAATTGTTATTGTCATTTCCACACCCAGAATGATATATTTAACCTCTAAATATGGTTGTTTATCACCGTCATGAAGAGCTTGCAGCAAATGAGTCCTGTACTGTCTGAAACGAAACACGTCAGGAAGATACTCTCTGCTGGCACGATGAGTAGACATTTGTGGATTACATGCAATACTCTGTCGAATGTAGTCTACATCTCAAAAGATAGGAAATTGGATGGAAGAATGACTATAGCGTCCTGCCCACAGCGAGGTCATTAGAGATAGATCACAAGCTCGGAATGTGTAAAGGATGTGGAAGTAAATCGGGCGTGCCGTTTGAAAAGAGCGATCCCGACACTTGTCTGGAGCGATTTAGGGCAATCAAGGGAAACCTAAATCTGGGTGGCCAGACGCAGATATAAAGCGTCGTCCTCCCGAATATTACTTCAGTGTACTGACCACTGTGTCACATTGTGTGTTTACATGTCACAAGGAAACCGCACGACAATCGGACTTTTGGAATTCTTTATACTTATGGTATGCGAAGTTCACAACTCAGATATCAGTTATTCAAAGCAGTTCGAAGCAACTTTGAAAGACTCTCAAAGAAACAGTGTTTGAAATTTCTGAGTGTTTAACTGTGTAAATCACTCTCGGGTTTTGTCGCCGTGCCTCTTGGCTGTGTGCTAGAGTGCTCGCTTGTAACCCTCGGTTTGGCTCCTGCCAGATGCAAATATTTTAACAATGATGGATGTTCTATGCCCGGTTTCATGAAGCGTGATATAATGAAGAAGAATAAAAATAATTTGTCATGGTTTCTTTTTAATTAATCAGTCTTTCAAAAATGTTCAAATGTGTGTGATGTCTTAAGGGACCAAACTACTGAGGTCATCGGTCCCTAAGCCTACATACTACTTAATCTAACTTACGCTAAGGATAACACACACACCCATGCCCGAGGGAGGACTCAAACCTCCGACGGGGGCAGCCGCCCGGACCGTGGCAAGACGCCCTTTGACCGCGCCCTTAACAATATTTTATGAAAGATAGGTAATTAAGAATTTATATTTTGTGTACGATATCTACTTGGAAATAAGGAGACGTGCATGTTTTAATAAAAAGATAACAAACAGATATGTGTTAATTAGTACGAGGGTGAGTCAAAGGAAAACCTTAAATATTTTTTTAAATATTATTTATTGTGCAGAAGTGGTACAAAGCTGTATCACTTTTCAACATAATCTCCCCCACGCACAATGCATGTCTTTCCTTTAGAAAAAATTCTTTTGGTAGTCCGCACAACCACTCATGCACCGCGTGGCGTACCTCTCCATCGGAATGGAACTTCTTTCCTCTCATTGCGTCTTTGAGTGGTCCAAACATATGGAATTCACTTGGGGCAAGGTCTGGTACGTATGGGTGAAGAAGAAGACACTCAAAATGCAGGTCTGTGATTGTTGCAACTGTTGTAAGGGTATTGTGTGGCCTTGCATTGTCATGTTGCCAAAGGACACCTGCTGACAGCAATCCATGTCGCTTTGATTTGATTGCAGGCCGCAGATGATTTTTTAGGAGATCTGTGCATGATGCACTGGTCACAGTGGTCCGTCTAGGCATGTAATACTTCAAAATGACGCCTTTTTCGTCCCAAAAGAGAGTCAGCATAACCTTCCCTGCTGATGGTTCTGTTCGAAACTTTTTTGGTGATGAGGAATGGCGCCATTCCTTGCTCGCTCTCTTCGTTTCCGGTTGGTGGAAATGAACCCAGGTTTCGTCCCTATTAACGATTCTTGCAAGGAAGCCATCACTTTCTCGTTCAAAGCGCCGAAGAAGTTCTTCACAAGCATCAACACGTCGTTCTCTCATTTCAGGAGTCAGCTGACATGGCACCCATCTTGCAGACACTTTGTGAAACTGGAGCACATCATACACAATGACTAATCTGTAAACGTGTTGCAGTGTCATTCAGTATCATTCGGCGGTTTTCCTTCACTATGGCTTCAACTGCTGCAATGTTCTGTGGAGTCACAACTCGTTGTGCCCTACCTGGACGAGGAGCATCTCCCACTGAAGTCACACCATTTGCATACTTCCTACTCCATTCTTAGACTTGCTGCTGTGACAAACGTGCATCGCCGTACTCAACCTTCATTTGTCGAAGAATTTCCATAGGTTTCACACCTTCACTACGCAAAAACCGAATAACATAACGCTGTTCTCCCCTGGTGTAAGTCGCAAGTGGGGCGGCCATCTTTATACTGATACTGCGACGGTATGTGTACATCTGCACTATGCTGCCACCTACAGCCTATTCTGTCCGCTGTTTGTAGCACGCTTACCAACTTACAGGATAACGGCGTGAAATTTCGATTTGTTATTACAAATTTAAGGTTTTCATTTGACTCACCCTCGCATAATTTGATGTATTTCGTAATTAACCGACTTAGGTATTAGGCCTGAACAGAAAAAAAAACAAAAAAGTAATGACCGAATCGAGACTCGAAGCATCGATTACCGGTCCTCGTCGCTCTTGATTTGTTTTTCATCTTAACGTATTTTACGCTTCACGGAAATTTTCACACAACAAGCACTATTGTTAACATAAATTGCATCGCATAGGAATGGCTAGCGGGTCACCAAAAGCAATGTTTCTACTACAGATCCACGTAGTACACTGCCAAAAAAACTGCTTTAGCTGACTGATATTCTAGTTCTGAACTTGACGCATCTTAAAAATAAAAAAATTAGAAAAAGCAGGTTGTCGTGTAATCTCGTTCTTCTGTCCGCAACCGCGCTGCTGCTACGGCCCCAGGTTCGAATCCTGCCTCGGGTATGGCTGTGTGTGATGTCCTTAGGCTAGTTAGGTTTAAGCAGTTCTAAGTCTAGGGTACTGATGACCTCAGATGTTAAGTCCCATAGTGCTTAGAGCCATTTGAACCATTTTTTTATCTCGTTATCAAAAGTGCGCACGAAGGTGACGAGTAGCTTTCTTCTTAGATAAACACATACAGTGACGAAAACCCCACAGGAAAAATTGAAAGACGTCAAATTACGCGCAAAGAGAGCCATGCGTGGAGCGTTCAAAGAATTCAAAAGCAAAATTCTATCTAGCCGCAGAAAGTCCAAAGAAGTTTTGATCTTACCTTAAAGAGGTAAACCTATCGCAACCATTTGTCCAGACAATATGTTACCTAAAGGGAGAATGACAAAAGAAGGTCGAAGTACCAAACATCTTATTCCAAACCTGTTTCACTGAAGAGTATCGCACTCTAGTTCCTTCTTTAAACCATAGCATGAACGTCAGCATGACAGATATGGAAGTAAGTGGCTATGGCACAGGAAAGTAACTGAAAACTCTCCACAGAGGAAAGGCTACCTGTCCTGTCACGATACCAGTGTGATTCTAAATAGAATATGCGAGAACTGCCACCTCTTCCAGCAGCAGTCTCCGTCATTGGAGGAGCGAACGGCTGCTAATAGCTGGAAAAAAAAAAAAAAAACGCAGGTCGTTCCCGTTTTCCTGAAAGATCGCCTAACAGACGCAGAGAACTATAGGCCTATATCTCTGACGTCGGTCTGTTGTAAAATTTTGGAATAAATTTGAAGCTAGCGTATTTTCCGGAAAGTGAAAATCTTCTCCGTAGGAAGCAATATGGATTCCCAGCAATGAGCATGTGAAACCCACGCTCTGTTGACCCACTAGACGCTGAAAGCTGTACATACCCAAGCCAGGGTAGAGGGCGTGTTCCCCGACTTCTCGAAGGTGTTACGTACATTTCTGCACTTTGGCTAAGGAACAAAAATGGGCGTACGGAATATCAGGGCCTTCAAAATGTTTTGCACAGTCGTCTCTTTTATTTATTTTTTGCAGGAGGAGAATAAAATTTTTTGTGAACATTCTTGGAACATTTAGCTATAAGTTGGTATACAGAAGTATTTTATTTTATTTCCAGGTGAGTCATAATGGACCGTGAAGTGTATGTCAGGTTGCGACAACGGTAGGTGATGGAGTTCGTCTTCAAGACCGGCGATGACTCTGCCACATCGATTCACGGGACGTTGCTCCCTGTTTATGGGGAGGACACAGTGGATCGCAGCAGTATCCAGCGGTAGTTGCAGAGGTTTAAAGAAGGTGATTGCTCTCTACTGGACAATCCACGATGCGGTAGACCATCGACGGCAGTGAGTAATGTGAATGAGGGGCGTCATTACCCAGTATGAAACATGGTTGTTTTTGTCAGAACCTGAGAGCAAAACCCAATACACGGAGTGGCGTCATCCGGGTTCCCCTCGGAAGAAGAAACCAAGACTTTCACGAACAGCAGGCCGAAAGGTGATGACCTCCTTCTTGTGGGGTCAGTGTGGTGTCATTTTCATTGACTTTACGGAACCTGGCTCCACAATTAACCGAGTCCGTTACTGTTACTGGAAAAGAAGCGACGTGCCATCAAGACCCACAGATCACAGCTTCAGGGTCATCTCATCAGAATACTCCATGACAATTCCAAACCCAATACAGCTCTTATGACGCAGGAGAAACTCAGGAAAATGGGTTGGAATATTGTTCCTCATCCTACCTAAAGTCCGACTGATTTTTATCTCTTTGGTCATCTGAAGGCCCACCTGCGCGGTAAAACATTTTGTAGTGAGAAAGACCTTATTTCCTGTGCCAAGTAATGGTGTAAAAGTCAAATTTTACCAAAGTGGATTTACATCACGGAAAGAACGTTGAGCCTGATGCGTCACAGCTGATGGAGGCTACATTGAGTAGGCTCAATTTTTAGCTAAATGTTCCAAGTTGTTGTTGTTGTGGTCTTCAGTCCTGAGACTGGTTTGATGCAGCTCTCCATGCTACTCTATCCTGTGCAAGCTTCTTCATCTCCCAGTACTTACTGCAACCTACATCCTTCTGAATCTGCTTAGTGTATTCATCTCTTGGTCTCCCTCTACGATTTTTACCCTCCACGCTGCCCTCCAATGCTAAATTTGAGATCCCTTGATGCCTCAGAACATGTCCTACCAACCGATCCCTTCTTCTCGTCAAGTTGTGCCACAAAGTCCTACCCAATTCTATTCAATACCTCCTCATTAGCCTGCCGCGGTGGTCTAGCGGTTCTGGCGCTGCAGTCCGGAACCGCGGGACTGCTACGGTCGCAGGTTCGAATCCTGCCTCGGGCATGGGTGTGTGTGATGTCCTTAGGTTAGTTAGGTTTAAGTAGTTCTAAGTTCTAGGGGACTTATGACCTAAGATGTTGAGTCCCATAGTGCTCAGAACCATTTGAACCATTTTTGAACCTCCTCATTAGTTATGTGATCTACCCATCTAACCTTCAGCATTCTTCTGTAGCACCACATTTCGAAAGCTTCTATTCTGTTCTTGTCTAAACTATTTATCGTCCATGTTTCACTTCCATACATGGCTACACTCCATACAAATGCTTTCAGAAACGACTTCCTGACACTTAAAATCTATACTCGATGTTAACAAATTTCTCTTCTTCAGATTCGCTTTCCTTGCCATTGCCAGTCTACATTTTATATCTTCTCTACTTCGACCATCATCAGATATTTTGCTCCCCAAATAGCAAAACTCATTTACTACTTTATGCGTCTCATTACCTAATCTAATTCGCTCAGCATCACCCGACTTAATTCGACTACATTCCATTATCCTCGTTTTACTTTTGTTGATGTTCATCTTATATCCTCCTCTCAAGACACTGTCCATTCCGTTCAACTGCTCTTCCAAGTCCTTTGCTGTCTCTGACAGAATTACAATGTCATCGGCGAACCTCAAAGTTTTTATTTCTTCTCCATGGATTTTAATACCTACTCCGAATTTTTCTTTTGTTTCCTTTACTGCTTGCTCAATATACAGATTGAATAACATCGGGGAGAGGCTACAACCCTGTCTCACTCCCTTCCAACCACTGCTTCCCTTTCATGCCCCCGACTCTTCTAACTGCCATCTGGTTTCTGTACAAATTGTAAATATCCCTTCGCTCCCTGTATTTTACCCCAGCCTTTAGAATTTGAGAGAGAGTATTGCAGCTAACATTTTCAAAAGCTTTCTCTGAATCTACAAATGCTAGAAACGTAGGTTTGCCTTTCCTTAATCTTTCTTCTAAGATAAGTCGTAAGGTCAGTATTGCCTCACTTCTTCCAACATTTCTACGGAATCCAAACTGATCTTCCCCGAGGTCGGCTTCTACTAGTTTTTCCATTCGTCTGTAAAGAATTCGCGTTAGTATTTTGCAGCTGTGACTTATTAAACTGATAATTCGGTAATTTTCACATCTGTCAACGCCTGCTTTCTTTGGGATTGGAATTATTATATTCTTCTTGAAGCCCGATGGTATTTCGCCTGGTTCATACATCTTGCGCACAAGATGGTAGAGTTTTGTCAGGACTGGCTCTCCCAAGGCCGTCAGTAGTTCTAATGGAATGTTGTCTACTCCTGGGGATTGTTTCGACTCAGGTCTTTCAAGTGTGTTCACAAAAACTTTCATTCTGCTCCTGGAGAAAATAAAAAACTAGAGACGACTGTGCACAGCATTTTGAACGCCCTTTGTATATAGTGCATAACGTCGGAAGTTCCTTGAGGCTTTTCGCAGATGATACGATTGTGGACAGTAACGCCGAAAAGGTGGAAAATTGTAGCGAAGTGCTGAAAGACCTGCAGAGGATCGATGTTTGTTGCAGGGTGGCAATTTATCTTCATCATAAAGAAATGTAACGTATTGAGCACAAGCAAAAATACCCTTTACTGTATGGTTACACGATTGCAGAACACTCAACGAAAGCAGGCAGGTTCTTAAAATAGCTAGGAGTACGCGTACAGAACGATTGAAGGTGGAACTACCACACGAAACTAATCGCAGGTGGATGCCACACTTACGTGAAAGAATCATCTGGAAACGTCGTCTAACCAGTCCGTACCACATAGGATTGGTAGAGGAAATAGTAAAGATCCAGAAAAGAGTAGTGCGTTTCGTTACAGGTTTATTTAGTAAACATAAAGGTGTCAAAGAGACGCCCAGGCAGCTCCAGTGGGGACGCTGGGAAGAGGCATTCTGCAACACGGTGTGGTTTGATGTTGAAGTTCCGGGAGAGTACGTTCCTCGATGAGTCAACCAATATAGTGCTTTCTCCTAAGCATATCTCGCGGTTAATCTAGAAAAATGACAAAGATTCATGTTCACGCGGAGGAATACCACAGGTCGTTCTTCCTGGGAACCATTCGCCATCGGAAAAAGGGGGAAGTGACTGTGGTGCACGAAGTACCCTCCACCATACACTGTAAGATGGCCTGCGGATATAGATATAATAACAACTAGTGCCTTGAAACAGTTGGTGCTGTTGCCGAATTTTTGGAGCTGTAGGAGGTGCAGTGCTGCACTCTCGGCGAAAATTACGCCGCGCAGCTTTCACAGAACTGCACCATCTAAAACCGAGCCGGCCGCGGTGGTCTAGCGGTTCTAGGCGTTCAGTCCGGAACCGCGCGACTGCTACGGTCGCAGGTTCGAATCCTGCCTCGGGCATGGATGTGTGTGGTGTCCTTAGATTAGTTAGGTTTAAGTAGTTCTAAGTTCTAGGGGACTGATGACCACAGATGTTAAGTTCCATAGTGCTCAGAGCCATTCTAAAACCGAGGTGAAACTGAGGGTGTATAAAGTCTCTTTTTTCTGCGTCATCGCCATTTCCACTGGCCGGATGTTGTGTAAAGAAACAACAAGCGAGAAGGCTAACTGCTCCACGAAGACCTGTATAGAAAATCACATGAAGCGGTGACTTACAGCCCAGAAACTGAAGAACAAGCTTTTGGTTTAGACGCGTCATCTACCTTTTCACCATAGGTTTTATGTAAACAATGTAATCTTGTGAAACTGAAGGAATCTTTTTAACACCACCCTGGATTTCCAGTAATGTCACCTTTGTACTTCTCTTAATAGCATGTACAGTTTCACAGTGCACATCGTATGGGTTGTTTCCTGTCAAAATATGATGCGCAGTAGTTAAGTCTTTCTTTCCCTAGTCTGCTGCGTCTCTCAAGTTTTGACAATCAAATTATCTGAGCTATGTTTAATGAACAACGTATACTTACGCATTGTGGTTGCAGATTTTATACGCAACACTGTGTGCCGCAGATTTGATTGTGACATTACTACTGAATAATAGCTAAGCTGTTATTGTAAAACGAGCTATAACTTGGGAAACTGCCTGAAATTTTTTTAACATACAGCTGTCAGTCCCGCGCATTAATGCAATTTGGATCTGGTTGACCTCTCTCTTCAGCCAGTTGTACTGTACAAGTAGCTGTATACGAACCATGTCGATAACGCATTGTGGTAAAACACGGATTTTGTCAGTACTCATGACTGCATAATACCCAAGATATAATTCTAATACGAATTTTGGGGTAAGGGCGTATAGAAGAAAAAGGGCGAGTAGAAGGTAATAAAACAAGTCAAAAATCCTAATCAACGAAGTTTCGGAAACCAGTGGTTCCACCGATACGACAAATTCAGAAGGCTGCTCATATCAATTTTACAACACTGTTTATATTTAAAGGCTACGTCTTTTCCTCCGCAACGTTGCAGGTGAGCGTAAATTACGAAGTGCTAAACTGTCCTCGTTTGATTTCAGCATTATTTCATTTACCTAGGTACTACTAAACAGTGTTTGAACAACAAGTCTATCGGTCACAGTCATAAAATTCTTCTGGGTTTGGGACCGCATTGCCAACCATAAAATTCCGACATATCGGCGACTATTGCAATACGCCTTTCACACAATGGGCACTAGTTTGATTATTTATATAGTGTGGAGGAGTGCTGTTATTGGATACGAGGGTGAGGGAGAAGGGTATTAGGTGCCCTTTTGTTGGTATTTGCATTGCGTGTTGTCATTGGCGGAAATGGGGGTTTTCCATTGGAGTTTTCTTTACTGCTTGCCATTGGTGGAAATCCGCGAATAGGAAATTGAGCGGCGACTGCAGCGTAGCGTTGTTTACTAACTGCCCAGTATCGACTAGGGCGCGTCAGAATTCTGTGTACCGTCCACCGCTGTGGCCTACCGCGCCCCTGTTGCTCTGCGAGAGCTGTCCTTCAACAAACTTGTCACTGCTGGCAGCCAAGACGCTGGAAGTCGGTACCCGTCTTCTCTATTCCTGTTGTCGGATCACTTGGCTATTTCTACAGCCTCTCTGATCTCCCTCCTCAAGCTAAAGGGCTGTTTCACCAGTTGGCAGGCCTCTCGAAATTCGATCTTCATCCTGCCCTGTTCCTTGGGTTATGCCACCGCTAATTTGTTGAATTGTTTGAGATGGATATATTTCTCGTGTTCAGATAACCTTGTGCTTATTGAACGCCCAGTCTCGCCTGCATACACCAGCACCCGATTGCATAAACTCCGGCGGCATGAAACTTGTCCGTTGTATCTTTCGTCGAGCCCAGAACGTCTTTTATTTTGTTGTTGCTACGAAAAATCGGCTTCATACCTGCTCGACGGAGAATTTTGCCCAGGTGTTCAGTAACCCTTCATAAATATGGTAGCATGAAGGTGTTCTATGCTTCATTCTGCATTTCACTATTGATCTCCTCCTTTGGTGCCATAGTTTTATGTATCATCCTCGTGTCGTAGCCATTAGCTCCAAAAATGAACCTGAGGATTCTTTAGTTCATCGCTTATCCTGTAGGCTCTCTTAGTTAAAGTTTGTAGGGCCAATTCCTTTTGCGTAGGACGTTGGTGGGAGGATGCCTGCAGGTACCTGACTGTGTTGGTGGGCTTTCTATAAACTCTGTGTCCAAGTTTCCCATCAGGCTTACGGTGAACTCCCACGTCGAGAAAATGCAATACCCCGTGCTTTTCGATCTCCATGGTAAAGTGAATTTTGCTGTGCTGCTGAGCCGGCCGCTGGTGGCCGTGCGGTTCTAGACGCTTTAGTCTGGAACCGCGCGACTGCTACGGTCGAGGGTTCGAATCCTGCCTCGGGCATGGATGTGTGTGATGTCCTTAGTTAGGTTTAAGTAGTTCTAAGTTATAGGGGACTGATGACCTGAGATGTTAAGTCCCATAGTGCTCAGAGCAATTTGAACCATTTTTTTGTGCTGCTGAGCGAAATGTTGGTGAAAGTTCTGAAGCTCTTCTTCTTCGTGTGGCCAGATGACAAAGGTATCGTAAACCTATCATAGCCAGCATTTTGGGCATAATGGTGCACACTGGAGTGCTGTTTCTTCGAAAGCTTGCGTAAAAATGTCTGTTGCGACAGGCGATAGAGGGGAACCCATAGCTACAGCGTCCGTTTGCACATAGAAATCCCCTTTCCAACTGAAATAGGTGGTTTTCAAACAGTGGCCCACTAGCTCGCAGATATCAGGTGCCAAGCGTTCGTCTAAGATTTTCATGGCGCCCGTCACGGGTAAATTAGTGAATAAAGACTTCACGTCCAAACTGACCATCAGATCTGTACCGAGACATGGTTTTCTTTCAAAAATGCCGCAAAGTTGGTGGAGTCCTTGACGTGTGGCTCACTATATGTCTAAGCTTCGGATCCAATTCTTTTGCTATTTCGTAGTTTGGTGAGTTAATACTACTGACCATCGGCCGTATAGGAAATGTTCCTTTGTGGAATTTGGCACACCATATATTCTTGGCGTCTGTGGAAATTGTGGAATGAGTCTTCGGGCTGTGTCAAAATACATCCTAGTTTGCTTCAGCAGCGTTTGCGTCGATTTCATTATCTTGGACGCGAATCCCCCTTAATTTTATGGTAAATGCGTTCACTCAGAAGATCATTCATTGGTTTGTCATAATCTACTGTGTCCTACACTACGGTGGTATTTCCCCTGTCCGCCTTTATTACCACTATCTGAGAGTTGTTCTCAGCTTCTTGATGGCATGACCTTCCTCCTTACTGATGTTTTGCTTCGGCGGCTTTGCGTGAGCCAAGACTCGTACAGTTTATTTCCGGATCTTCTCTGCCTCTGGTTGCGGTAGATGACGAACCGAAGCCTCCACTGATTCGATAATGTCTTCTTTCAGTACTAGTTTTGGTGCGCTTGCATAGTTCATCCCTCTAGCCACAATTTGTGTGACCGCATCGCTCAAGGTATGGCTGGAGAGGTTCACCGCTGTTCACCGCGTGTCCAAAATCGGTCCTTGTTTCCTGTTGCAGTTTGTCGAACTTCGTCATCTGGCGGCTGGTGGTACTTTCACTTGACCTTATAGCTTGTTGGAAGGTTAATCTGTCGACCTTCTCCCTGCAAACCTTAACTAAGAGAGCCTACTGGATCAGCGATGAATCTCAAAGCTGAACTACAGAACCTCGCGTCCATTTTTGGAGCAAATGGCCACGACATGAGGATGATTCATAAAACTATGGCGCCAAAGGTGGACAGCAATAGGGAAATGCAGAACGAAGCACGAAACACCGTCCTGTTACCATATGTACAAGGGATTACTGAACGTCTGCGCAAAATTCTCCGTCGGGTAGGTATTAAGCCGATTTTTCGTAGCAACAAGAAAATAAAAGACATTCTGGGCTCGACGAAAGATTTTTATAGTTAACTATGCCGTCCCAAATCCAGAAGAATTGTATTTGACAACGGCGGCGAAGGCCTACGTGTACAAGTGTATCGGTCGTTGGTCTCCAAAATGCCTCGTTTTTTGTAGTTAAGAAAGTGATCACAATATGAATTCTTTAAACGATGACCGGTTTCAGTCTGTATTGACCATCCTCAGATCTTGACTGTACTTCAGTAGCTAGTTGGTGATAATCACTATGTGGACGATGAGGCCTACTATACACCATATTTTAAATCTATGTGACGATGCTTTGCTGATTATATTTATTTGTTTTGACGATGCCATTATGGCCGTATCACTTTAGGACATGGTTATAAAAGATCTGAGGATGGTCAATACAGACTGAAACCGGTCATCGTCTAAAGGTTGGTTGGTTGGTTGGTTTGGCGAAGGAGACCAGACAGCGTGGTCATCGGTCGAATCGGATTAGGGAAGGATTGGGAAGGAAGTCGGCCGTGTCCTTTCAGAGGAACCATCCCGGCATTTGCCTGGAGTGATTTAGGGAAATCACGGAAAACCTAAATCAGGATGGACGGACGCATCGTCTAAAGAATTCATATTGTGATCAGAGGCTGAAATAAAAAAGCGTTTTGCAGTATTGGATCAATGTTTGTATAAGCGATTATGTCGCAGTTGGAAAAAGGTTTAGTTTATTCCCGCCCCAATGACAGTATCGAAGAACTCATAGAAGGTATCGTGGATGGCTGTGAATGCATTAGGAACGTGTAAAGGCTTCACGGAGGTGATGAGTTGAAGACTACCTTCACATGAAATTTGACCGCGTAGAATATTTGTCTTTATGTGCTTGTCCTCAAGTGCCTATATGCAGCTTCGATCCTCAGGACTCTGTTCTGAGGCATTCACTTACTCAGTGGTGATATGTCGTATTGGGGAAACAATTGGTTTCCAGATCTACGTTAATTGGGAGTAACGTACTTGTTTCAGAGTCCTCGACTCGCTTCTGCCGTTTGTATTTGAATATTCAGAATCCCTGGGTAGCCGAAAGATGAAGCACCATCTTCAGGCAACTAAAAATATTATACGATTTCACATTTAAGAACATAAATTGCTCTATCATTGCCTTAATCTTAACGAGGCACTCTTGTTCAGGAAAGGCGTGGTGCCAGCGAGATAACGGTTTGGAGCCAGAGCCATTAACGCCACATTATGAAGGCGCCAGCCGGGGTAAGGGGGCGCAGGGCGTCGCCCCATACGGCATACGTAATTAGAGCACCAGCGGAAAGTTACGAATGTGAGAGTATCTTACGATATTTTGGGTTCTTATCAAATGATTATCAGACTGAGTAACAAGCGCGGGCCGCGTTCTGAGATAGTGGGTATTTCGTATAGCGGAACGCAGATAAGATTTTAGGCGCCAAAATATTTCGCAATGGTTCAGATTGCAAAAATGTTCATTGGCACACTGTAATTAAGTGTCACAGAAGATCATTAAGTTGCTCCTGAGTGAAGAGTATGCGACTTGTACGCCATATCAGAGCCTAGTGGCTGGTGCTCACGTGTAGATTGCGACTGCCTAAGACAGAACAGGAGTTACAGTGAACAGAATTAACCTCTTTAGTTTACAGTGGTCAGTGGTTGACATGTAATACGCTTCTATAACGAGGGGACACCACTGCCTGCTCCACCCTCTTCGATTCTCTTCATATTTACGGATGAGAAGATCAGTGCCTGGGTATTAATATCCTAAAACAGTACTACCAATTCACAAGGAACCTCGAAATGTTCAACAAATATTAGATTATCGAGCGCTGTTCCGTTCAAAATATTTCTATTTTATTAATACGTTCATCGGTAGCAGAGAGCGTAACGTTAAAGGTTTGCAGTCGTGATGAAGTTAGTTCGAAGTTGTCTTTTAACAGTTGTTTATTACTTTTAGTTCAATAATATGTTTATTAATAATTGGAAACAATAATTAATAAAAACTGAACCATGTATTTTAACATATTCCTCCCCTCTTTCTGTCCATCGCCTCTCCCTGACCACCTCATCCTTCCCCTCTCTCAATACATTTCTCCCTGTCTGTGTCCGTCCCTTCCTCTCTCTCCTCTCCGTTCACCTCCTTCACACCCCTTTCTATGTCCATCTCCTGCTCCTCCACATCTCTGTCCATTTCCTCCTCGAAACCGGTCGTGACATTCTATAAAGAAATTTTACAGTCATTATTTCATTAAAATCCAGAAATTTGTCTCTCGTAGCCTGCAATTTAAAATAACTGATACCATAGTTTGAAATTATAAGTTCCTGGCCTTCTAAGTTATTATGACTTAAAAAAGTGCCTACAGTCATCTGGCAATTCGTTCGCATATCATTATCCATAATCATTCTCCAGTTTCCAATGCCAGTATTAAGACCTTTAGAAACAGGAACAGTTCAAATGGTTCAAATGGCTCTGAGCACTATGGGACATAACATTTGAGGTCATCAGTCCCCTAGCATGTAGAACTACTTAAACCTAACTAATCTAAGGACATAACACACATCCATGCGCGAGGCAGGATTCGAACCTGCGACCGTAGCGGTCTCGCGGTTCCTGACTGAAGCGCCTAGAACTGCTTGGCTGCTTGGCCACACCGGCCGGCTCTGATTATTCCCTCGTTGCTTTTGTACATGTTGTGTATTACCGTCTCTCCCTATAGCTTACCCCTGTTTTCCTCAGAATTTTGAACATGTTGCAACATTTATACTGTCGAACGCTTTTTCCAGGTACGACAAATTCTATGAAGATGGCTTGATTTTTCTTTAGTCTTGCTTTCGTGATAAATCGCAACGTCAGATTGCATCTCTGGTGCCTTTATCGTTCCTGCAGCCAAACTGATCGTCATCTAATACATCCTCAGTTTTGTTTTCCGTTCTTCTGTATATCATTCTTGTCAGCAACTTGGATGCGTGAGCTTTTAAGTTGACTGCGTGATCATTCTCGTACTTCTCAGCTATTGCACTCTTCGGGGTTGTGTGAAAGATATTTTTCCAGAAGTCAGGTAGTGTATCGCCAGACTCGTATGTTCCCCACGAATGTGAATATTCGGTTTGCTGCCACTTCCGCCAGTGATTTTGGAAATCCTGATGGGATGTTATGTATCCATTCTGCCTTATTTGATCTTAAGTCTTCCAAAACTGCTAAATTGATTCGAATTCTGATCCCCTGACTCTTCCAATTCGACTCCATCTCCTTCTTCTATCACTTCAGACAAATCTTCCTCCTCATAAATGACTTCAATGTACTGCTTCCACCTAACCGCTTTCATCTCTGCATTTAACAATGGAATTCCCATTGCACTCTTAATATTACGACCCTCGCTTATAGTTTCAAGGAAGGTTGTTTTGACTTTCTATATGCTGATTCAGTCCTTCCAACAGTTCTTTTCTGATTTCTTCATAGTTTACATAGAGCCATTTCGCTTCAGCGTTCCTGTACTTATAATTTATTTCATTCGCCAGCAACTTGTACTTCTATATTCCTGAAATTACTTGAACATTTTTGTACTTCCTTCTTTCTTCAGTTGAAGTATTGCTTCTGTTACCCATGGTTTCTTCGTGGTTAATCTCTTTGTACCTATGTTTTTATTTCTAGCTAATGTAATTGCTCTTTTTAGAGATGTCTACATTCCTCTTCAGCTGTGCTGCCTCCTGGAGTATTTTTGCTTTATCTACAGCCTTAGAGAACTTCAAGCGTGTGTTTTCATTCATTAGTTCTTTCGTATCCCACTTCTTTGTGTGTTGATTCTTCCTGACTAATCTCTTAAACTTCAGCCTACCCTTTATCACTACTACATTGTGATCTGAATCTATATCTGCTCTTTGGTACGTCTTAAAGTCCAGTATCTGATTTCGGAGCCTCTGTCTGACCATGATGTAATCTAACTGAAATCTTCCCGTATCTCCCGGGCTTTTCCAAGTATACCTTCATCTCTTCTGATTCTTGCGGACAGTACTCGCGATTAATAACTGAAATTTGTTACTGAACTCAATTGGTCTTTCTCCTCTCTCATTCCTAGTACCAAGCGCATATTCTGCCGTAACCCTTTCTTCTGCTCCAACTCTTACAACTTACGTGACTATCAGGTTTCCATACCCATTTGCGTACTGAATTACCTGCGCAATATATTCTTATTCTTTTTCTCTCCCTTCATCTTCGGCTTACGATGTCGCAGTGTACACTGAACTATCGTTGTCGGTGTTGGTTTGCTGTCGATTGTGATGAGAACAATCCTATTACTGAGCTGTTCACATTAACACACTCTCTTACGTACCTTCCTGTTCGTACAGAATGCTGCTCGCGTTATACCATTCTATGCTACTGCTGATATTACCCTAATCTCATCTGATAAGAAATCCTTGTTTTCTTTCCATTTCACTTCACTGACCCCCACTACAGCACTGATTCTTGAGCCTTTAGGGTAGTTTCTCACCCCAAGGCCATCAGAGTGCCCTCTTTGACAAGGCTGTTGGCTGAATGAGGGTGGCTCTGTATGCCGGAAGTCTTCGGCAAACATTGCTGATGATTTTTATTCAATATTTAAGCGGTGGCGCTGTCAGAACCGGAGACCAAGATTTAAGTAACGGAAAACCAATTAAAGATGGCACAAAAGTGCTGAAAAGTGTATGGATCTATATGAAAAAATAGTGTTTTGCGTAACAAGCGGACTTCACATCCAATAATTTTTATTTGCAAACACGGCCAATGCAAGAACACCAAGACCCAATGATGATTATTTAATAACCCAGTTCGATACTCGAGACCACAGACGACTCTGTCAAAACGTCTGACGTAATCATCTTTCATTGTTTGTAAAGCACATTTCTCTGATGTCGTAAGATCGTCTGAAGAATTGATTGCATGACCATCTGTTTACATTCTTTTATGTCCAGTGTATATCACACTAATACCAAGATTTAAATTATTGTTCCATCGACCTGTATCGCTACACAATACAAATATTGTGTTCGTGCGTAACGCCATGGGAGTTGCTCAGTTTTCGTTTCCGAGGAAATTATTTTTAGTTTAGTAACGGTTAAAGAAAAATGTACTTGCACAGACTCAGTCGTAACTGCAAATACAGGACAACAAAATTCCATTTAGATATAAAGTGATGAGTCAACTTGGCAACGAGATTCAAATTGACATAGTTAAGTTGCAGTACACGATAATGTACAGCGGGTCTAACATGCCCCTATGACGTAAAATTAAGCGAATGACAATTGCAAACAATAACTATTTTAGGTGTAATTTTAGTAGGTTAATTATCACTTTATATTTTAGAGATATGAATAACGAAAACGCGCTGAGGGTGGCACAAAGCACGATGTTGACGAAGAAAGTTTTGGAACATTTTTAATTACGAACAAAAAGTAATGTATTTGGAAAGTAGTATTTTAAGAATTTAATCCTAAAATACTGTTGAGCCTTCCTTTACGGCTGTTGGTACTTAATACCGCAGTAAATTCTGACAGCTGTCAACAGAAATAGTTTCTCGCGTCTCCCACACACAGTAGCGACGCCGTCGCGGATATTATCAGACGCGACAGTAGCTAAAACGCTTATCTCGGCCGGCCAAAGAACCGTCTGATAGGAGGGGAAGCACTCTCACGCCGTGTCACGTAACCTGAGGCGCTGCTTGTTGCTAAGCAGGAGATCTGGCGAGGTTTGATGAACAACGACCTCATAATACCGTTATACACATTCCCGGTAATTTTCCGCATTTGTGTTCTGAATCTTTCACTCACATCGATGAGATCGTTTTAGCGTGTAAAGATAAAAGCGACTTGTTTACATGCAGTAGATATATGACGCTACGGCAGTGTGTCAGCTGGGTTTTCCAGATTACCATACGACATCTATGTGATTTCTTAAGAGGCACAGTTAATCAGTTTGCATCATACCAGTTCACCACTAGCGTGTCTCAGTTCTGTGAACAGAACTAATTTCTCCAAATTTACATGACAGTTCGTTGAGACGCTCGAATCTCATACAGTTTGAGTAACCGTCTCCTTCTTGTTCCTGGTCTTTATTTGGGAATAGGCATTGTTAGTGCTAGTAAGTGGCCGGATGAACTTATAACCGTCGTAACTGTTGCTGATTACCTTTAACTGGTTCCTGTTGCCATTACTATGCGGTTAACACTGCTATGTGAAAAGTTAAATGTTGCTGCAGCTCAGCTACGCATCTTACTTTACAGGGGTCTATAAGCAAATAAACATCTGTCACCAAGGTTGTGAACACAAAACACAAAAACCACACGCAAAATGAATATTTATAAGTTATTTACATAAGCAGATAAATTGTATATTAATATTTGAGGTGAAGTAGTAATTTGATAATGAAGCCTCTGGGAATGTGCCTACGCAGTGTTCCAAAGTATCAATAAACCAAGGAAGCAGTGAACCTCCAATAACTTTGTAAAAAACCGTGCGTTACACTTCAGTTTTGTAATGTCTGTTGAGTAACAAAGTAGTAAACTAGTGTCTTCCATGTAAACCACTATGTCAAAGGGCTTCGTTACGTGAAAAATTATGTAAAGTCCTTTCATTGAACTGGTCATTTATAGAACATACATAATTTTTAATCTCCTGAGTTACTGCGAGAGACTTATACTAGTCATAAATCTAACGCTAACACGAATCCATGTGACTCACTTTAAATGTTTATACTCGGGAATTTTGTGTTTACAAACACCTGTTGTCATCTGACTGTGTGACTGCATAGATATGTTTTCAGCTGCTCCCTACCTGGGGTGACAGCTCGTTTATCGTTAATCTGGAGCATATTCTGCTATGTTTTCCATAAATCGTATACAGCGACTCCAGAAACTAATAATACTGCGATGTCTGCTCCGGAGGGTTCCACTGTCAAAACATATTAAAAAATACAAACCAATTTACACTGCTCCACCGTAAAACATGAGCAACTGACCACTGATCATAGAAAACACCACACAATATTAAACTTAGATAACTGTCAACATACTCTTCATCATGCAGCTCTCCCATTTATTCATAATTTTGAGCGTTAAACAGTATTTCATGCTCGGCCCTTAGATACTGTACCAGTAATGACGCCATCTAACCATTTAATACAGTTTACAACACCAACGACAATAGTTCAATGTAATTGTCTCGGCAGCATAACAGCTCAGAGACTCTTTTCGAATCTACATTTTCTCATATACCTACGATGTGTGTGGGGTAGCTGAATTATTCCACATCGGCTATCTCTGATACGTTCTGACGCTTTAGTATGTTCAGAATATACTGTGTCGTCTTCTACGATGAATATTCCCCAATCCCTTTCCTCTTCTGTGTCTGCTTTCTTCTGATTCTTACTCCTCTTGCGATGTTCTCCTTTCACTAATTCGCCTTCCTCTCTAAAGTATTGATTGTTACAAGACACAGAGTAAAAAATCGGGAACGCAAATGTTGCTGTATCTCTCAGTACCACTGTCGTCGTCATATATCTTCAACGAACCACACTGATCAAATTTCTTCCTTCTTCACTTACCGGTAAACAGTTCTCTTCTCACAAAATTGGCGCACTTTTCCCGTAGTATAATTTCGTCCTTGTCCTTCGCTGAAGTCCCTGCACAGTCCTTCAGTGGTCTCTCTCTCTCTCTCTCTCTCTCTCTGTCTCTCTGCGTTCTTAACAAAGCACTGATATTAATTCTGGTATTGGGCCGAGATCTAGAATTACAGTAAAATTACATATATCTTACATGCAAAATATATAGATATACGTGGCACAAAATTATCACAACACAAAAAATACATACTACCAAGAAAACAATAAGGAAATGATAAAAATTAAAAAATTAAAAACAATATGGAGGCACAAATAAAGCCTGGGTCAAATTGACCCATCGACATCATCCTGGGGCCAATACATTTTGACCAATGTTTCGGGCTTTATTTGACACAGAGAGAGTATAGCAATGCTGTGTAATACTATTAAATTGCCTGGCTGTTTTATGTTTTAGTGAATGTTCGAACCTTTTAGTATCAGCATAGATCTTGGTCATATTGCGGGGTCGTAATTTAGCTAATCATCACCGGAATTCCAAGTTTCGTCCGTTCAACAGCCCGATGGACAGCGGCCACCACCTTCTCTCGCTGCTCACCATTGCTCGCTCACCTGCCTGATCCAGCCACCTTGAGGCAGCCTGTCAGGTACATGTTTTCCAGTCACACCCACCGTTTTCTGAACATCCTGTTCAGCAGACACACCATTAGTAACGTCAGTGAAATATACACTCCTGGAAATTGAAATAAGAACACCGTGAATTCATTGTCCCAGGAAGGGGAAACTTTATTGACACATTCCTGGGGTCAGATACATCACATGATCACACTGACAGAACCACAGGCACATAGGCAACAGAGCATGCACAATGTCGGCACTAGTACAGTGTATATCCACCTTTCGCAGCAATGCAGGCTGCTATTCTCCCATGGAGACGATCGTAGAGATGCTGGATGTACTCCTGTGGAACGGCTTGCCATGCCATTTCCACCTGGCGCCTCAGCTGGACCAGCGTTCGTGCTGGACGTGCAGACCGCGTGAGACGACGCTTCATCCAGTCCCAAACATGCTCAATGGGGGACAGATCCGGAGATCTTGCTGGCCAGGGTAGTTGCCTTACACCTTCTAGAGCACGTTGGGTGGCACGGGATACATGCGGACGTGCATTGTCCTGTTGGAACAGCAAGTTCCCTTGCCGGTCTAGGAATGGTAGAACGATGGGTTCGATGACGGTTTGGATGTACCGTGCACTATTCAGTGTCCCCTCGACGACACCAGTGGTGTACGGCCAGTGTAGGAGATCGCTCCCCACACCATGATGCCGGGTGTTGGCCCTGTGTGCCTCGGTCGTATGCAGTCCTGATTGTGGCGCTCACCTGCACGGCGCCAAACACGCATACGACCATCATTGGCACCAAGGCAGAAGCGACTCTCATCGCTGAAGACGACACGTCTCCATTCGTCCCTCCATTCACGCCTGTCGCGACACCACTGGAGGCGGGCTGCACGATGTTGGGGCGTGAGCGGAAGACGGCCTAACGGTGTGCGGGACCGTAGCCCAGCTTCATGGAGACGGTTGCGAATGGTCCTCGCCGATACCCCAGGAGCAACAGTGTCCCTAATTTGCTGGGAAGTGGCGGTGCGGTCCCCTATGGCACTGCGTAGGATCCTACGGTCTTGGCGTGCATCCGTGCGTCGCTGCGGTCCGGTCCCAGGTCGACGGGCACGTGCACCTTCCGCCGACCACTGGCGACAACATCGATGTACCGTGGAGACCTCACGCCCCACGTGTTGAGCAATTCGGCGGTACGTCCACCCGGCCTCCCGCATGCCCACTATACGCCCTCGCTCAAAGTCCGTCAACTGCACATACGGTTCACGTCCACGCTGTCGCGGCATGCTACCAGTGTTAAAGACTGCGATGGAGCTCCGTATGCCACGGCAAACTGGCTGACACTGACGGCGGCGGTGCACAAATGCTGCGCAGCTAGCGCCATTCGACGGCCAACACCGCGGTTCCTGGTGTGTCCGCTGTGCCGTGCGTGTGATCATTGCTTGTACAGCCCTCTCGCAGTGTCCGGAGCAAGTATGGTGGGTCTGACACACCGGTGTCAATGTGTTCTTTTTTCCATTTCCAGGAGCGTAGTTTGCGAGGAGCTGGGAGTGGAAGTGCTGGGCGACCAAATATACACCGTTCACATGAAGGTTGAAAATTTTTATTTACTTACAAGGCATGGCCACGACGTTCCGATCACGGATTTACATCAAACTTCGTTCACTTTCAGTAGTACATTAGGGCAACATGATGTGCAAGTAGTAAGGTGTAGTACTAGGACGATTTCGAGAAAATACCAAGAAAGATTTTACGCGTCAATGATTTACCGGTGTGTTGCGACCCTGAATAAGAGATGGAGGCGGTCATGTGGTTAACCTTTAAGCTCCGTAATCGATGTATCACTAATCGGTGGATCACTGGATCGTGTCCCATTCAAACATTCTTATTTATATTTTTTTCAGCACTTGTCATATTGTTTCATAACTGTTACATTCGAAAGGTAATATGATGACAATGCGTCTCATTTCTATGGATATTTATTGAATTTTGTATTTTATTTGGTAGTTTGCTCATATTTATTATCACAATAAATATTACATTAATATCAACAAGCAAACGAACATTGGCATAAAGTTTTCCTGAAATTGTAAGCCTGTCGTGATTTCAGAAATTCCTTATACCTGCAGTCAGGTATGGTACCAAGAACTGTTTTGGACCTGGGCGCTTCGATCTGCAGACACATGTTTCAAGGAGGAAGGCCAGGCTTGCAAAGCCCAAGTCAAACATCGACAAAGGTGAAAATAACTTTATTCAATAGTACAATGAGTACAATAAGCCGGTATATGAGGTTAGTGTACCATTAATCGTCGGATGCGGTTTCATTGTTATTAATTGCAGGATGCTATTTTTCATACAGAAACGGAAATCATAAATTGAAACGGCATCTACTAGATGGAATGAATGCGTTTTTCCACGCCAGGCAGCGTCCGACTACTGTCAACGACTGTTCGTTCGCTACAGCTCGCGGTGACTATATATCATTCTGAGAGTTTGTGTGTGCGTGCAACAGCAGAACCAGTAGGCAACTTTCCAAAAAAGGATATGAACGTCCAACTTCCACTGATGAAAAAATATTAATTAAAAAAAAAGCATGAGCGGGACTCCATCGAACGATTACGTGCTCAGGATCGCAATGCATCTGTACATCGTTGACGTGTAAGCCTCCTCCTGCGATTTTCTCGAAATCGCCTAAGTAGTACACCTTATTACTTGCAAATTATCTTGTCCTAATAGACTATTAAAAGTGTGAAAAGTCCGAAGTAAATCCATGATCTGAAAGTCGTGTCATCCACTTGTTAGACCAGGACCGCACTGATTTCATTAAACATCCAAATCACGCAAATAAATGCCAAAAATGTTCAGTGGAACAAAGACGCTGAAACAACCAGCCACGTCCTTGACAATACGATGACAATGCACCCAACTAGGAGTCGAGACCAGCCACCCGAACTTGGGGTGCCGCCCCACGAAACTGGCATCTAACCTCGCGCAGCCACTGGCCGTACTGAAACATCCAGAAAAACGCTCATTAGACTACCTATAACAATTTTATGTGAGGAACAAGGGCAATTTCTCTCCGAGTCTTCAGACGAGCAGACGGAAACACTATTAACACGAAGAATTCTACAGTGTGATAATTGCACAAAAAAAAAAAAAAAAAAATTGAGCTTCAAACAGGTTAATAAAATAGTGATCTACGATATAAAAGGGGAAACTAATTGCTTGTAATGATCCACGAACTTTGTGAAAGCCGCTAAGAAGTTTCAGTTAAACTGAGAACAACTGGCTGGCAAAGATTCTCAGCATGCATAATTTTAGTAACAGCAACAGTAGATAGATTTAAATTTTTGGGAACCACGTTATCGTACGTAGGAGACAAATAAAAAAGACAAAACTGAGAAGTCCAGTTACCCAATCGGTACCATTAGAAGACGACTCCAAAATAAAAAGCACAGAAACTTATCTTCAGTTAATAAAGTTATGTCGGTACCAACATTGCTGTATGGGAGTAAACCATGTGCAGCGATAAAAAAGGTAAAATAAGATTACAGTCCAATAAAACGAAATTCCTCAGAAACATAGCAGGATACACAGAGTAAGATTCTAAAAGAAATATAGACATATAGAAGGAACTGAAAATGTTTGATATATAAGTAGAGATTGAATAAAATAGGCAAAAATGGATATTGCATTTGTTGCGAATACAGGAGTCAAGATTACCACTAAATATTAGTTAAATTATAGGTAGACGATTCATTGTGAGGGATTCATTGTAAGACCAGGAAAAGGATGGAATGACCAATGTAGTTGCAGTAGGCCGAGAAAAGCCTAATGCACAGCAGACGAAGAAGAAGCTTTGTAGAACGGTGAAGAGTGTTGTCTATAGCACTAAAATAATTATTCAAATGCTTTCAGAGAGAGGTATGGTACATAGCTATTTCATGAATTCCTCTGAGGACAATAATATTAACATCTCTTCGAGGTACTGCCAGCTCCAATGTTACACTTTGAAACGAAGAGTATCTACCAATTTGAATCGCGTGAACAAAATTTACATGGCGCAATTTTGTTTTAATCACTGAAGGTCCTGAGAATAACACACAAATTAGTGTTTGCCAGACCAGCCGTTGATTCCAAAACCTTAACTTTTTGTGGAAAGTTGACACGGTGAGTGAAATACAACTCTAACGGGTTATTCTCTTATCATCTGTCGTACAAAATTTTATAGACTTCCTACCAATCGAAAAAAGGTGGCCCCTAAACTCAACCAGCAAGAAAGAAAATGTGTAACTTGCACGATGAAAATGCTTGCTGACCCTGAAATATAACTGCTCGTGTTTCTATTTATTACTAGCACTAACTTCCAGCATTGAAGATATTGGCGAGGTTTCCATGTTGGTCAAATTGATGAACAATTTCTGTATAGAATATAAAGAAATTAGGTTAACGTAACTGTTGTGACCTTCGGCTCCATCTGAGAGAATCGGCCATAAAGTGCACATTAGAAGCACAAATCATACTTACCTTTAGGAACGCTTATGGAGTTCACTGTATGTTAGAGACACGATGTGCTATTTAGACCTTGATAATAGCTAGTGAAGAATTCGCAAATAATGAAACTGGAGGTATGGATAATTATTTAGCGCTAAACCCATATTTGAACTCCGATATGAGTGGGAAGAAAGGAAAGTATGTTAAGGAATTTAAGGTTCCGTCGAGGGCTAGGTCATTAGAGCGCGATGTCGAATGACGGAAGGATGAGAAAGAAAATACACCGCACCATTCCAAATATTCCATCGCTATTTTAGCCTTAAACGGTCTAGAGAACTCACGTACAACCAAAATCCGGTTGGCCTGAGGGGCATATGAATACGAAAAACCCGTTGCTATGTTTTGAGGTATATGATATCTTCAAAGATTCAAATAGGCTGTCAGTTTTAGTGGTTCACTGCGCTAACTGTTTCATAATTATGAAATGATTGCTGTCGAGCGTGGCTGATAAGCCTATTTTTGAAAGGATGCTGGACCTGCCCGCTATACGTTGTCCCTTACAGATGACATTTCAGAAATGAGGGATAGGAAGATAGGATATTGGACCGTGCAAGTATAGTGTTTAGTTTATGCTGTTACTCGTAAGACTGACTGAAGATATTCTGAAGAAAAGAGTTCCGTCCTTATCAAATACATTCCTGATAACTCGCGTTCGAACCACTGCATCAAGTGTCACACTGGTAACACTGGCGGCGGTTGAATTCTACATACGGCCATTCAAATTTAAATTTTCCTTAGTTATTCAAACTCATGAAAATGAATACCGAGATGACTGTTTTAAAATAACACGACCGCTTTCCTACCCTGTTCTTCCTCGATCCCGTCGTCAATGAGACATTAAACCCTAATCTTCTTTCCTTCTTCCAGCGTCCCACATCATTTGTTAGTGAGAGATAGGGCTTTGCCGTTTCAGTCTATGTTTCATAGCAAATGGAATTGTGTGGTTCCGGGAACCTTTCCAAGTTTCAGATGTCCATTGTGTACTTGCAGTCTGAAGCGACAAGTGAAAATTTGTACTAAGGGTAGGATTCGGATCCAGTTCTCTTGCTCACTAGCCAGATGCGCTAACCACTACAGCACGCTGACATAGTGGGTTTCCACAACTGCACGACCTCTGTAGCAAGTCTCCCTCCACAGTCCAAATTCCCATTCACGTCTCAACCCACTTCGTATTCCTCCTAAACTCGAGCAGTATTGACGAGGCTCTCCAACTGTCTTGGAATAGCACCATACAGTTCCATCTGATTAAAGCACCAATGCCTAGGATCACCACTTTGTTCAACGCTGAGGTGCTATTCCTTGGATGTACGGTTGGAGAGCCTCTGCAACGCTGTTCGAGTCTTGGGGAAATACCAAGTGGGCTATGGCGTGATTGGGCATTTTGATTGAGGATGGAGGCGTACTATGGTAGTGCATGCAGTGTCCAAAGCCACTGGCGTAATGATTGCAGCATCTGCCTAGTGAGAAGAAGCCCCATTTTCGAATTTTGTCTATGATATGAATTTTCATTTGTCACTTCAGTCTGAATGTACACATTACTACGTTTCATACCATTCGTGGAGTGAAAACAAAAAAAAAACTGAGCTTGGAAGCTGCCACATAAATCACCTGATATGTGAAAATGGTCTAAATAATTGTGTGGATCCGTCCCATAGATTTGACGTCCCGCAAATCTGCACTAAAACTTTTCATGGTGCTCCTCAAAGCAATGTGTCCTGCTATGAGGATGACCCGTTTTCGATTTCTGCAATGACACAGAGTTTTCCTTAATGGAAGGAATGGAGCTGCGTGCACTGAATCTCGTGATGTCAGCTAAGGGGTTGCATGAGCGAGAAGTAGCGGCTCCAGGTCTGATAATCCAGAAATGGCAGGGAGACGAGTGTGCTGGCCACGTGTCGTTCGGACGGTCCTGATTGTCCCACCTGTGACAGTAACGGCGGCGCTTTCCTTTTGCTTTCCTTAAAGCCGTGCTGCCCTTACAAAGTTATGACATTAGCTGTTTGTAAGCGATGCATGTAATCACAGACTCTAAAGATAAACTTCGACTGAGGTGACGAGTCAAGTTCGAGAAATATTCGGCAGATGGACAGTTCAAACATTTCGTGTAAAACAGAGGGTGCCAGAAACGTGTCTGCGACGGCAATTAAGCTATAAATGCGGCCCCGGCGCAGATGGTTGATGTACACATTAAACCGATACGGTATGAATGGTAAATTAATTTGCCTTTGAGTGACGAGATTGTTAATTAGCAAAGAATAGGCTTCTACCATTACTGACCTTTCCGGTTTCAAGAGACATATAACCGTGTCTGGTCAGCGACTTCGCAGAACAGGTATTATTCAGTCATTACTGAAAAAACACAAGTCGGTTGTGACAACGGAAATATTTCGGTAGCTTTCACTAGAAGCGCTGATCCAACCGAAAGACGCTCTGAAGCAATGAATCCATCAATCGAGATCTGTTCCATCCACACTCAATGATCGTGTTCTTTCAGAAATATGAAAACTTTATAAATCATAAGCCCCCTTACAACACCTATAGAACGTAGATAAAATGTCAGAAAAACATAATCAGGCTTTTAGTTATATCTTCGCCCCGAATGTTCGGAGCCTTATCCGAAGTGGGCATCAGTGGACCCAATTCGATTATCGTTTTCGCATTGCGAGTCGACTGCAACTCATACTTTAACATTAATGCAATCCATATAGCTCCAGGTACTAGTGAAAAGCCACAAACTAGCTCCTGTGTAAGACGCAAACAACAGTTACTGTTAATTCTTGGATACCGTCGTCATGAATACATTAATTTAAATCACTTACCTACATATTTCGCTACATTAATTTAAACTGTTACGGTTAGAGATTCTGTAATTTTGTTGCCAGAGCAGCCCAATAGTATTATTTGTTGGGATGAAGCATTGATACCTAAAAATTTGCAAGAACAATACACAAAAACGGCATGTATGTAATGCGATTACGCGAAGCTTATTGCTTTCTGGACGCCGATACCTTACAAATGTGTTTTGTTATGGTTTAAGCAGAGCACTATGAAGACAAGGGTTAGCTCAAGACGAGATGAATGTATCTGAACATTCATATTGTTTCGTTTTTACCCACCGTGGCTGTTATTGATACCGAATGGTTCAAATGGCTCTGAGCACTATGGGACTTAACATCTGTGGTCATCAGTCCCCTATAATTTAGAACTACTTAAACCTAACTAACCTAAGGACATCACACAGATCCATACCCGAGGCAGGATTCGAGCCTGCGGCGCGGTTCCGGACTGAGCGCCTAGAACCGCTAGACCACCGCGGCCGGCGATATCGAAAGAAACAGCAAGTTTACTGATACCAGTCACCATTCATTTATGTCCACGACTCGTTACAAAGGTTTAATCCACGATCGTCATGTGAATTTATATGTGGTAATACGACATGTGCGTGTTGTATTACGAGTTTTGGGTAACCTGTGGCACTGTCTAGTAGAGAAGCAAAACACTATTTCATATTATGGTTCTAACTGCGAAAATAAAGCAACCAAAACAGATTACCTCCTATGGACACAGGCTCCTCCCTTTGTCGTAATACGTGACATATAAACTGACATACTTTGTAAACAAAAAGGTATCTGGAAACAACTAGGTCAAAAGAACATACAGCCTCATTTACAAATATGCCAACAAACAAACAGCTTTTACCCATATATTTGCTTACCTCCTTTGGCATTTTCTCCAAATGTACAACAGTTTAAGTAACTCACAAAACTCAGTAGATCGATGGCAACATATCAGTCTCATATTACTGTACGTATATCTATTTATATTATTAAGAGTAAATATATCTGCCTACCTTTAACGTGTTATCAGTGTGTCAGGCCAGCATCTGTTTAGTTATAGCTCGTAACTGATGTAAGTCTACCAAACCGACATCTTTAGCATATCCAAAACTTAGCTCTCATTCTCACAATCCTTTTATCCTCCATCTTTGAATATCAGTCCAAATTGCTATTTATACACAATTTTAGTACTGTTGGCAAACATATTTATTGCACTTAAGATTGGTTGAGAGGCTTGCGTACCTCAACGACACAGATAGCCGTACCGTAGGCGCAACCACAACAGAGGGGTATCTGTTGAGAGGCCAGACAAACGTGTGGTTCCTGAAAGAGGGGCAGCAGCCTTTTCAGTAGTTGCAGGGGCAACAGTCGGGATGATTGACTGATCTGGCCTTGTAACCCTAACCAAATCGGCCTTTCTGTGCTGGTACTGCGAACGGCTGAAAGCAAAGGGAAACTACAATTGTAATTTTCCCCGAGGGTATGCAGCTTTACTGTATGGTTAAATGATGATAGCTTCCTCTCGGATAAATTATTCCGGAGGTAAAATAGTCCCCCATTCGGATCTCCTGGCGGGGACTACTCAGGATGACGTCGTTATCAGGAGAAAGAAAACTGGCATTCTACGGATCGGAGCGTGGAATGGCAGATGCCTTAACGGGCATGTAGGTTAGAAACTTTAAAAAGGGAAATGGATAGGTTAAAGTTAGATATAGTGGGAATTAGTGACGTTCGTTGGCAGGAGGAACAAGACTTCTGGTCAGGTGAATACAGGGTTATAAATACAATATCAAATAGGGCTAACGCAGCAGTAGATTTAATAATGAATTAAAAAAATAGGAGTGCGGCTAAGCTACTACAAACAGTATAGTGAATGCATTATTGCGGTGAAGATAGACACGAAGCCTACGCCTACCACAGTAGTACAAGTTTATATGCCAACTCGCTCCGCAGATGACGAAGAGACTGATGAAATGTATGATGAGGTAAAAGAAATTATTCAGATAGTGAAGGGAGACAAAAATTTAATACTCATGGGTGACTGGAATTCGATAGTAGGAAAAGGAAAAGAAGGAAATGTAGTAGGTGAATATGGAATAGGGTTAAGAAATGAAAGAGGAAACCGCCTGGTAGAATTTTGCACAGAGCATAACTTAATCATAGCTAACACTTGAGTCAAGAATCATGAAAGAAGGTTATATACAAGGAAGAAGCCTGGAGATACTCGAAGGTTTCAGATAGATTCTATAATGGTAAGATAGAGATTTAGGAACGAGGTATTAAATTATAAGACATTTCCAGGAGCAGATGGGGACTCTGACCACAATCTATTGGTTATGAACTGTAGATTAAAACAGAAGAAACTGCAAGAACGTGGGAATTTAAGGAGACGGGACGTGGATAAACTCAAAGAACCAGAGATTGTAGAGAGTTTCAGGCAGGTCATTAGGGAACGGTTGACAGGAACGAGGGAAAGAAATACAGTAGAAGAAGAATGGGTTACTTTGAGGGACGAAATAATGCAGGCAGCAAATGATCAAGTAGATAAAAAGACGAGGGTAACAGAAGACTTATTGAATTTAATTTATGAAAGGAGGAAATATGAAAATTCAGTAAATGAAGGAGGTTAAAAGGAATACAAACGTCTCAAAAATGAGATCGAGAGGAAGTGCAAATTGGCTAAGCTGCGATGGCTAGAGGACAAATGTAGGGATGTAGAGGCATATCTCACTAGGGGTAAGAAAGATACTGCCTACAGTGAAATTATACTTTTGGAGAGAAGAGAACCACTCGTATGAATATCAAGAGCTCAGATGGAAACCCAGTTCTAAGCAAAGAAGGGAAAGCAGAAAGGTGGAAGGAGTATATAGAGGGTCTATTATGGAAATGGAAGATGATGTAGATGAAGATGAAATGAGAGATATGATACTGCAAGTACAATTTGATAGGGCACTGAAAGACTTAAGTCGAAACAAGGCCCCGGGAGTAGACAACATTCCATTAGAACTACTGCTAGCCTTGGGAGAGCCAGTTCTGACAAAACTCTACCATCTGGTGAGCAAGATGTATGAGACAGGCGAAATACCCTCAGACTTCAAAAAGAATGTAATAATTCCAATCCCAAAGAAAGCAGGTGTTGAGTGATATGAAAATTACAGAACTATCAGTTTAAAAAGTCACGGATGCAAAATACTAACGCGAATTCTTTACAGCCGAATGGAAAATCTGGTAGAAGCCGACCTCGGGGAAGATCAATTTGGCTTCCGTAGAAATGTTGGAACACGTGAGGCAATACTGAACCTACGACTTATCTTAGAAGATAGATTAAGGAAAGGCAGACTTATGTTTCTAGCATTTGTATACTTAGAGAAAGCTTTTAACAATGTTGACTGGAATACTCACTTTCAAATTCTAAGGGTGGCAGGAGTAAAATACAGGGAGCGAAAGGCAATTTACAATTTGTACTGAAACCAGATGGCAGTTATAAGAATCGAGGGGCATGAAAGGGAAGTAGTGATTGGGAAGGGAGTGAGACAGGGTTGTAGCCTATCCCCGATGTTATTCAATCTGTATATTGAGCAAGCAGTAAAGGAAGCAAAGGAAAAATTCGGAGTAGGTATTAAAATCCATGGAGAAGAAATAAAAACTTTGAGGTTTGCCAATGACATTGTCATTCTGTCAGAGACATCAAAGGACCTGGAAGAGCAGTTGAATGGAATGGACAGTGACTTGAAAGGAAGATATAAGGTGGACATCAACAAAAGCAAAACGAGGATAATGGAATGTAGTCGAATTGAACCGGGTGATGATCAGGGACTTAGATTAGGAAATGGGACTCTTAAAGTAGTAAATGAGTTTTGCTATATAGGGAGCAAAATAACTGATGATGGTCGAAGTAGAGAGTATATAAAATGTAGACTGGCTATGGCTAGGAAAGCGTTTCTGAAGAAGAGAAATTTGTTAACATCGAGTATAGATTTAAGTGTCAGGAAGACGTTCCTGAAAGTATTTGTATGGAGTGTAGCCATGTATGCAAGTGAAACATGGACGATAAATAGTTTAGACAAGAAGAGAATAAAAGCTTTCGAAATGTGGTACTGCAGAAGAATACTGAAGATTGGATGGGTAGATCACATAACTAATGAGGAGGTATTGAATAGAATTGGGGAGAAGAGAAATTTGTGGCACAACTTAACTAGAAGAAGGGATCAGTTGGTAGCACATGTTCTGAGGCCTCAAGGGATCACCAATTTAGTACTGGGAGACAGCGCGGAGGGTAAAAGTCGTAGAGGGAGACCACGAGATGAATACACTAAGTAGATTCAGAAGGATGTAGGTTGCAGTAGGTACTGGGAGATGAAGAATCTTGCACGGATAGAGTAGCATGGAGAGCTGCATCAAACCAATCATTGGACTGAAGACCACAACAACAAACAATGTTATAATATGTCATCTGATTACATAAACGAGTACGAAATGTAAGCTGTATAAACTTGACAGAACAGTATTTTTATAGGACTTGAAATATTTACTCTAACATGTGTAATCATAAAGTCAAGCTAAGATCTCCAGAATGGTTTAAAACTCACTCTGAAAATAGTAGTAGTGCTTTCCTGCTGTCTGTTCTTTGTACTTCGATATAATCTTTCTGTTTTCGCTACGTGTTCTTCGGATCAAGTATTTTCCAGGCTGCATTTTTGTTTACCAAGTGTGACAGTTTATATGTGATGTATGACGAGAGAGAAAGGATCCTGTGATCGCTGGAGGTATTCTTTTTTAGTTGTTATATTTTCAATATTTTAATTACGTTTAGTTCTTGGTTAAAAACCTCCCCCAAACTATGTTCTCCGCTAGACAGTGACGCAGGCTACCGCTAATTCCTAACGAAACAAGAACATGTCGTATTAACACATATAAATCGACCTAATGATGGTGGTTTGAACTTTTGGAAGGCTTTGTAGATATAAATAAACAGTGACTGGTAACAGTAAACTTGTCATTTCACTCAAATTCAATATGCCTCTCCTTTACTTCTCATCTACGTTATTACTATGCAAGTTACACTTAATTTCCTGCCGAAGGATTCATCGAAACACCTTCACTTTATTTCTCTAACGTTTCAGTTTCAAAACAGCACTTTATTATCTATCGTTTCAGTTTCAAACAGCACGCAACAAAAACGGACACTTAAATAATTCCGTGCGCCTTGTGATTCTTCATATTTTATTACGGTGTTCATTTCTCCCTATGCAGTCGCGCGTCAACAAAATATTTTCGCATTCGGAGGAAAAAGTTCGGGTTGAAATTTCGATAAATTATATTTCGTAAAAGATATCACCGCAGCGAGAAAGTTCATTGTTTTAGTGATTGCCACCACAGCTCGAGTATCACATATGTGGCACTCTGTCTCCTATTTCGAGATGATACAAAACGAGCTGCCATTCTTTGAAGTTTTTTCGATGTCCTCCGTCAATCTACCTGGTAAGGATCCCATACCGCACAGCAATACTCTATCAGAAGACGGACAAATGTAGTGTTGGCAGTCTCTTTAGTGGATTTGTTGCATCATCTACGCGTTCTGCCAGTAATACGCAGTCCTTAGTTCACCTTCCCCACAACATAATCTAAGTAATCGTTCCAGTTCAAGTTGTTCGTAACTGTTATCCCTAGGTATTTAGTGGAAGCGTCAGACTGAAGATTTGTGTGATTTGTCGTGTAACCGAAATTTGAGGGATGTCTTTTAGCAACCAAATAAATGACCTCGCTGTCTTCATTGTTTAGGGTAAGCTGCCACTTTTCGCGCCATACTGGTATCTTTTCTAAATCATTTTATAATCTATTTTTTTCTTCTGATGAGTTTACGAGGCGGTAAATGACACCATAATCTGCAAACAATTTGACTGGTGAGATTGCCTCCTTTGAAAATTAAATACTTTTTTCTTACAAACAGCGCTAGGGTGTAAAATTAACGGATCTTTCACTTGAAGCTTATAGCTTGATGTATTGTACATGTCTTACTTATTTGCAATGAACGAAATTAATAGTGAAAATTCTTGCTTAAAGGCTGTTCACTGTGCATACTCAACCCGAAAGTCCCCCAAAGTAAACGTTCCGTTATACCACACTACGTTGTCACAAAGCTTCGTCGAATGTTGTAATACCCGTAGTGCAGCTGTGACGAAAGTTTCCGTGCCGCTTCATCACTTAACGGCAATTTTCGCCCGAAAACCGTGAAAAACAGCCACTGCTGTTAGCCAGCTCATCATGATGTAACTGGAACATTACAGTTCTCGTGCTGCATGGATAACTGCGTGTCATCCAGACACAAGAGAAGTTGTCATACAAAAGCCATTTACTTAACAGTCGGTTCTTTTGCCTCAACGGGGAAGGTAATGCTGAAATATATACGTGGCATTCATATCGTCTTTGATATTATCACAACTATACTCTAGCCATCAGCGACTTTGGCATATATTTTTCAGTAATACATGCTATTAATGAGAAACGGCTCCACAATATTTAAGGATATATCGATTTTAAGCATTTGGTACTGTTTGTTACGAAACAAGTTTTGGCCTATTGACAATTTGTGTGTTTCTCACCCTAAAAATCAGGAAAAATCGGCCGTATGGATGTCCTCGAAATATCTTCAGGTATGAAGAAAAACAGGAAAACAAAGAGTAGTTTTCAAATGTCGCTTGGCCTCATGTTTAATGTTTTTCTCGTTCTACGAGGGAGAACACTATAAATGAATAAATGAGATGTGGAAACAGAAGGGAAATTTCCAGTAGACGACTACAGTGAGTTGTGCGTGCACTCATATCTGCCTCCCTGGCGTCTCGTGGGGAAGGAGTCTCTCTTCTGGAGTCTTGTTATGTCGGCTGTTCCGGACCCTGGAGTACGTCGCCGAAGGCAGAGGGCCGATCGGTGTGTTGTGGTTGACTTGAGAAGAGTGCTGACGCCCTGTGAAGAATCTGTGCTTTCCTCTGGCTTCGTAGTCGCCGGTAGCATCTTCTGAATCAGTACATTTCACATTGGATATGGTTCCGTTAGCATTCCTTATTGACCAAGGTCCGACGTCGAAATAAATGGTGAGCATCTTGCCTTATGTGTGGTTAAGTATTGGATGCGATTCGCGAAAACTTGCTCTTGCTAGCGGCCTTTATTTTGGCCTGTGTTGTTAATGTGAATCACCATACCTGCTAATCGACACGTGGCAAGTTATTCTTAAAAAAGCTGGGCTAAAGAGGCTAACATTTTGTCCAGTTCTGCTTCCTTATAAGCTGATTAGAGTCAGAGACTTTTTAAAATGGTGCATGTGTATTATTCTGAACAATACGGTGTCCACACTGTTATAAAGACATGTAATTTCAAATGGCCGTTAACTTTAAAGCAATTGTGTATAGATTCTTATTAACTGTATGTGTGTTTTATACTGAATGCTCAGGTGTTCAAACTATTATAAAACATATGTATCTCCAGTTGTCTGTTTCAATCACTCGTGTGTTAAAAGTGCACAATTCCATTCCTGTATGTTTATTATGCCCAGTCCAAATACCGGTGTAAGATCTGTAATTTATTTCATTTACGTAGTTTTATGTGTATGGTATGCGTTTCAGACTCTGAGTTAAATCAAGCAACTGTGTGACACATAGGATGAGACAGGGCCAGTTATCTTACGTTGGCTATCATATTTTCTAAGCTCCCTTCCAACTGTGCTCTAAATCTGTTAATTAAATACATCGTTTTTTCTTTTTTTTTCTTGTGTGGTGATTTAGTATTTAAACGCTAGTAAACTTCGCAGTTTCGCTAACATTCATTTTCTGAAATGTTTCTTGTAATCTTAAAATTTGCTTTTAAGTGTTGGAAGTGTCATTCAAATGGTGGTTATTCTAACGCCTATTTTGTAAATAAGGAAAGTAGTTAATAGCTTTTGAGTACCTCTTAGGGCAACGTTTTTAGTAGTTATGGGACTTCAGAAATTGACAAACAATGAACTGTCATTAAAAAGCCTCCATGTGTCAATTTTCTTCAACTTAATCGCTTGTTATTGTTTCCAATTTTGATACACTCAGCACCTTACCACCCCCAGATCCGTGTTCAGGTTCCGTTTCCTATAGTACAGTAATATCATCAACGAATGGCACAACAAATGTTTTGGTTATTACGAATAGGATTATGAGTGAGGATAGAAGTTGTGACAGTATTATTTTGTTTGCAATTTGAAGAGACAGTATCAGTAATCACAACTGTACGGTGATGAAAAATTGTAGAAATATATTATCAAATAGAGTAAAATAAAATGAAACATTGATAGTGAGTGGTTATGTGCTGAGGAAAGCATTGAATAATCAACGAAAGAGATGAAATATTTCGTAGGTCGTGTTAGATGTTTGAAGTAATTATTGTGGAAACATTCTCTGAATGCCTTATGAGAGAAATCTTAATCTGGAGGAGATCTGAGGGGAGGTAGCACACTACTACAATATGAATGCTTTTGGACCGGCATAGTGCAATGAAGCCTTGGTCTCCTACGATTATTAATCTCAGTACTTGCTTGCTTCAATAAACTGTCTATTTCGTTATGCCAATCTCTTCTTTTAGTCAAACTTTGCTATAAGTTTTATTTCTCTCTGATTCGATTCAATCCTCCTTACCTACCCATTTAATCATGGTATTCCTCTGCAGCACCATATTTCAAAAGTTTCTGTTTTCTTGACTGAACTGTTTATCGTCCACGTTTCACTTCTGTAAATTGCTACACTCCAGAAAAATATCCCCAGAAAAGACTTTTTATCACTGAAATTTATTATTGGATGTTAATAATTATATCATTTTCAGAAATGCTGTCGCCATTATACATTCCATATCCTCTCTACTTCGCTCATCGTCAATTATTTTGTTGCCATATAGTAAAACTCATCGAACACTTCTAGTTTCTCACTTCATAATCTAATTCACTCAGCTCGGTTTGATTCGACTCATTACCCTTATTTCACCTTTGTTGATTTCATCTTATAATCTCATCTGAAGACATTCCAGTCAACTGTACTTCCTAGTCCTTTGCGACTCTGACAGAATAACTTGTCACCGGCTAATCACAATGTTTCTAATTCTTCTCCTTCATTTTTAATTACTATTACTAGTTTCTGGCTGCTTCCTTTTACTGCTCATTATATGTACCGACTGAATAGCTTTGGGAGTAGGCTACAAACCTGTCTCACTCCGTTCTCAACTTTACCTTCTTTTTTATATTCTTCGACTGTTACAAGCAAAGTTCGGTTTTGCTACAAGTTTTAAATAATAATTTGCTCTAGTTTATCCCAGCTACGTTGAGAATTTCAGAGAGGGTGTAGCAGTCAATATTTTCCTGTAAATACCGGTATACGAATTTTTCCGAAATGCTACAAACGTAGATTTCGATTTCTTTCGTCTCTTTCTGAGACACAACATAGTCTATTGCCTTTCGTGTTGCTGCATTTTTGCAGAATTCAGACTGATCTTTCCCAGAGTCGGTTTGTACTAGTTTCCTCCATTTTTCTGTAAATATGCAGTTTCAATACACTACAGCCATGAGGTATTAAACTGTTCCTTCGATAAAATTCATACTTTTCAGCACCTGCCTTGTTTAAAATAAGAATTACTGCATTAATTTTTAGGACTGAGTGTGAGTCTCCAGTCTGAAACAACTTTCGTACCAGGTGGAGTAAATTTATTGTGATATTTCCTCACAAGGATCTTAATCATATAAAGGAATCTTTTGCTTCTGTAATACTTCTACAGATTTCAACCAAATATTGAGACACATTCTCTCGACGCAGCACGAAGAAGATGTGTGATCAGGGGATTTCAGACACCAGTTTGGGCTGGATGAGGTCGAAATTCCCCGGTTAGCATCCTCCTTTCCGGAATCGACGCATATTGCAAGGTGTAGTGGTCCAATCTTGGACATCGTGGAAATTTATCACAATGCGGTCAGATTATAAAAGACCAATTTTCGATGATTTTAAGAACATACCCCCCAGGAACAAATTTGACAGGATATACGAAAGTGTTAATGTGTCTCAAACGATTTATTATTATCAGTTAAAAATTCTTTTGTGCATAACTTATTTTAATACACTAAGGGTAAGCAATTAGTATTAATACAGTGGTGTGAGCTTTTATATCATTATTTCGGATTTTTTAAATTTTATGTACGTATTTCATATATTTTTATGTTATAACTGTAATTACATCCTCATATGATTAAACGAGTTAGGAAACAGAGCTAGAAAGTATTCAAAAAATATATTTTGTTTTAAATAACACGAGAAATGAAAAATCTAAAATAGAGGCAAAAATGAGAAAGGCTGAGAAAATCATGTTGGTTATCAACGTACATATTCAGAATTCCCGATTATTAACAGTGCTCAAACGGCATAAACGGGCGATAAACTTTAAAAAACGCTTAATCAAACCTAGTGCCGTATATAATGCTTGTAAAACAGATCTTTACTGTTTATACCCACAACATTTCTAATGCTTGTATCTTGGTCTCAAATCTACATTTCCGTACACATGTCCCACTAATGACAAAGGTACAAATACTATTGACTTGAGAAATTTGTGCAGCTCAGCGACAGATTCTTTCTACTGTCACATGTATTCAGTTACAAATTCTAGAGAAAATCGTGCTCTGACTGCTCTGATTTATTACATCCAAAATCAGATCTGCATTTTGACATTTCTATACAGATCTATGTTGCTAAACAGGGATGAATTGTATGAAAGACGATGCCTGAATGAGGAGAAAAAGAAGTCAAATCGACAAATGGCTGGAAATGTATTCCAGAGGAGGTACACAAAATTGATGGTGGAGATAAAAGATCTTTGATGTGCCAGATTTCAGTGATTGAGAGCAGCCATGAGAATACACCAGGCACTTAATTCTACCCCTAAATGGACGTAATGATGAATTAATAAGTGCCTTGCACTATAGAATCTGTGCACTTCCGGCCAAACATCGATATGACCTTTACCCTCTAAGGAATCTTATTTTGCTGTTTGTCCCAATTTTGCAGAATCGCCCAGTATTGGAGATAATCCGACGACATCTGCAGCGACAGTAAGACTCGAATTTGAGAGGTCTGGTGGTATACTAGTGGTTGAAATTACCCAATGTGAATAATTTATGGCAGTTACTTAGTCCAGTTCGGTCCAAGTGCAGCTACCATACACATAACATTTGTTGCCAGTAGCTACTGCTATCGCCAGTACACAGTAGGAAGCCGAGTATGGCCAGCAACACACCTGCTGCCAGCTGTTAATAAGATGCAATAATAGAACAGCAAAAGTTTACTTTCCAGTAGTCTGTTTACCTCAGAATAAGTAATACTGAAAAATAGGGAAAGAGAAAATTTCCCTATTATGACAGATATAATTTTCAAATCTTGGTTCATGAAGCGAAGATGTCAGCTCTATAGCGTAAGCAACGTAATGTAACATATTAATAAACTAGCGGAGAAATGTTCCTGTCAGAACGCGAGAGCGGGGAGTATGTCCCTCTTTAAAAGGTCATAGCCGACCGCGGTGGTCTAGCGGTTCTAGGCGCGCAGTCCGGAGCCGCGCGACTGCTACAGTCGCAGGTTCGAATCCTGCCTCGGGCATGGATGTGTGTGGTGTCCTTAGGTTAGTTAGGTTTAAGTAGTTCTAAGTTCTAGGGGACTGATGACCACAGATGTTAAGTCCCATAGTGCTCAGAACCTTAAAAGGTCATGGCAGAAAGGTGGGGGAACAGCTGCCTGTTATCCATTGCGACTTTCTCACCAATAATTTTGGCATACGGACGTATTAGTGCTCTTTTAACACAGAACATTCTCTCTTTGTGGTTAGCATTCACACACTCAGCGTCTCCCTCTCATTGGCACTGTCTGTATATGTCTCTCTCCCGTTGTCTCCTTTTTCCTCACTGATTTACTGTACATACCACTGCCGCTGTCTCCTCTCTCATTCACACTGTCTCCACCACACCTCGGCAGCTCAAATATTCTGAGGGTGCCAACTTACTTCTGCCCCTACACCCACGTGTTTAAACTTTCGTTCCAAAATTTGCAATCCTCTACACCTAAGGGTTAAAGTTCTCCGGTCTGGGAGATCCCCCCAAGCCTGTGTGTGGTCTCCATGGTTCTGTATTTTCCAATTACACTGTCTGCTTTTGCTCCCAGCTAGCTACCACTTTCTCTCTCACTGTATCCTCTCTCTTTCCCTCCCACAGGCATTGTCTCCTCTCTCTTCAACCGTAATTGTTGCGCTGCTACTCTCTTTCAAGACCAAAAAACGCTAATATGTTCGCACGCCAAAACTTTTGGTGAAGACTACGGAATGAGGTCTGTGACAGCCGCTTCCTCACTTCTCTGTCAGAGTCTTTTAGACAGGAACATATTCGCCTTTCTTGTGCTCTTACAGGAGCGTATTTCCGCTGCTTCCCTTCTCTTCCCTGCTACAGCAAGGTGTGCTGCTTGTATAAAACTAGTTCTACACGTCAGTAAAGATTTCACAGATTATTTATATAATTCCATACATTAATATACTTTGACATTTATAAACAACAAATAAGTATGCATATAATAAGTTTAACACAAAATAGTTAGCTTTACGTTGTACATCGATAGCAGTTCATCGAAAACAATCGGATTATGATTTGTATATTAAAACAGTAAAAAAGTTATTAGAAATATTTCACTTAATTTGCAGTTGTTCCATGTTCACATAAGATGTAGCAGTCATTTTACTTTCTTTTTAGAGATGTTAACACCCATTTCAGCTCATTTTTTGTCACTGCAATACCGCTTTGGGCATATCAGCATAGGTGTGAAGTGCCCGTTGTACAGAAATAGCGTGTTATTGGTGAAAATATGTTGACTAAAATCATAGTTTGGTGACTCATAGTTTGGTGACCTCAGAACAGTTGCGATGACCCTACAACCATTACCATGTGTTTACTACGTCAATTTAAGGTACATGTACGCCTCAAATAGTATATTTCGTGCAAATTATACATACATAAGTAGAGTAACTTTCAACCTCTCGATCTCGGTAATGCATAATGATACCTAAAAATGTGTAAAGTTTCCCAAGAATATCGTCTTAAAAACATGTAGTAAAAATTTCAACGATTTGCCATGAACAGAAATAAGAGAAGCGGCCAACCACTCAGCTCGTACTTTTGGTACCCAGACATCATGGTTTTTCTAAGTTTTCTCAGGAGGCGCCCATGAACAAATGTTTGTTTCATAAGCTAAAAATCCACCACAGACTGCATCTAATGTAAAAGAATCAACCGATTTTCTCAATGTGCCTGGGCCGGAGGAAGTGATTAACGTTTAAATTGTGACTGTGGAATAGCTACAGTACACGCCCGTTCTTCCGATGCGTATAAAAATGGTAGTTAGGCTAAGGGATATCCAGAATACATGACCACTTACATCTGCGATCAATAAATCCGACATACGACACACTGAAAATCGGCATTTTCGCGCTCGGCTTTTTGGAAAATATTGATACCGCGCACTGTCATGGACGAAACGACGTTCTAAACTACTGCCAGCTTAACCATACTCTAAAATCAGCTGATTCTTATGCAAATAAAAGAAATCACACTGAAGAGCCAAAGAAACTAGTACAGCTGACTAATATCGTGTAGGGCCCTCTCGGGCACGCAGAAGTGCCGCAACACGACGTGGCATGTATTCAACTAATGTATGAAGCAGTGCTGGAGGCAACTGAAGCCATGAATCCTGGATGGCTGTCCATAAATCCGAAAGAGTACGAGGGGGTGGGGGGTCTCTCCTGAATAGCACGTTGCAAGGCATTCCAGATATGTTCAATAGCGTTCGTATCTGGGAGTTTGGTGGCAAGCGGAACTGTGTAAACTCAGAAGGGTGTAAGGTTGTCGCATTGTCCTGCTGGGATTACTGAAGTCCGTCGGAATGCGCAATGGACATGAATGGATGCAGGTGATCAGGATAGGATTACGTACATGTCAGAGTCGTATCTAGACGTATCAGGGATCGCTTATCACTCCAACTCCATACACCGCACACCATTACAGAACCTCTACCAGCTTAAATAGTTCCCTTCTGACATGCAGGGGCCAGGGATTCATGAGGTTGTCTCGATACCCATACATTCGCTAGATACAATTTGAAACAAGACTCATCCGACCAGGCAACATATTTCCAGTTGTAAACAGTCCAATGTCGCTGTTAAGGGCTCGGGCAAGGCGTAAAGCTTGGTGTCGGCTCTGAAAGCCCATGCCGATGATCTTTCGTTGAATGGTTCGCACGCTGATACTTGTTGATGACACGGCATTGTAATGTGCAGCAATTTGCGGAAGGGTTACACTCCTGTCACTTTGAACAATTCCCTTCAGCCGTCATTGGTCCTGCTCTTGTAGGATCTTTCCGGGCCGCAGCGATGTCGGAGATTCGATGTTTTACCGGATTCCTGATATTCACGTCACACTCGTGAAACGGTCGTAAGGGAAAATCCCCACTTCATCGTTACCTCGGAGATGGTGTGTTCCGTCGCTCATGAGCCACTATAACACCACGTTCAGACTCACTTAAATCTTGGTAACCTGCGATTGCAGCAGCAGTAACCGATGTAACAACTGCGCCAAACACTTGTCACATATAGACGTTGCCGACCGCAGCGCCGTATTCTGGCTGTTTACATATCTTTGTGTTTGAATACGCATACCAGTTTCTTCGGCGCTTCAGTGTATAATGTAGCATACCTAGATTCTTGCAAATGATGCGTCTCACATTTTGGTTGTTGGTCTAAACGCCACACTCACGGACAAAAGAACAGAGTCTAATATGCTGGCAGCCACGGGTTCATATGGAACGTAGAGCTCGGAGGAGTTGAAAAGGATGGGGAAGAAATTAGGCTACATCCTTTCCGAGGAAATTGTCACAGAATTTGCCTTGAGTGGTTTTTAAACATACACTTTCTGAATCCAAGGTCATTACCCAAACCACTGTGCCACTTCGCTCGGTGCCAGTTCAAATACATTACTTTTGTTCGTATATTTCATGGCAGTTTGTCACGTTTGTAACTGACATTTCCTTCATGCAGACAGTCACATCAATTAATTGCTCCTCTTGGTTTGAGCTCGACAAATATTTCATTACATTATCACTTCTGATCAACTAATAAGCTCCAACGGGGACTCCTTACAGTTATTGGACACAACTATCTCTACCACATTATAATTTTTTCTCGTATATTCGCCATCAACTACTGACTCTTAATAGACTTTCTGCTCATTTCAGTAGCATACATAATTTCTAGCACACTTACTGGAAGGCTAGGAGCATTCATCTGATTTTAATATTTTTTCCTGTAGGCGCTTTGAAACACAAATTCAGTTCCAAAATCCAGCTGGAATGCTATAGTGTAAACGTTGTTTCTCACTGATTTGAGATATAAACTGCTTTTCAGCTGCGACCTCTACTTCACGTTATTTCAGTGCATGTCTCACTGCAAGAATTCCTTAAATTATCATTGCTTTCTTTCCTGCATCCGCGATGTCGTATTTATTCTCTGTGATCCTATAAACCGAAACGTCTGTAACATTTAGGATGAACCATTTCAAGCTTCTACCAGGTTCTGTTTAGATGGGCTTTGTCATGTATTACATACTTAGTAAATGTGTGAGCTGAGTTTGTGGGGTGACTGGTGATCTCAGAAGTTAAGTCCCATAGTGCTCAGAGCCATTTGAACCATTTTGAGTTTGTGGGTCAGTTGCTAAACCACCAATATTCACGTCAGTTTCTGTTTTTTTCTTCGTCAAGTCATGGCACTTCACTTTGGCTTCAGATGACATCTGATGCTTCATCTTCACGCTCTGCCTGGCTTAAAATGTGTCGTTCGGTATCCACCGAGTCAACGACTGTAGAAAACATTTCACAGCCTTAATTCGTGAATGACAGTTTACCATAATGACCAAAACAAGCTGCTATTTCGGGATAGTATTTTCATTCTATAGTAGTTTCCGGTTACGCGCCATCCTTTAAGAGAGAAATATTAAAAACTAATAACTATTTAGCATTTATATCTCTGAAAAAACTAGTTTTGCTGATTGTATGATCGCCTTATCTCTGGAGGCATTTGGGAACTATATTTTCTAGATATCAGTGACTCACTGCGACCTTGCTTTCCACCAAGCCGACGTTAACAGTAATTAACGAACTACCTCGAAAACTACAATTGTCATAAATTATTTTATCCGTGAAGTGTAACTGTAAGTTACAATGCGTAAGGTACTTCCAACTCAAACAGAGTTTTGAGCTAAATTTTATTTGAAATCTGAAATGAGCACTTTAGGTTATCTTAAGTATAATATAATTATTTTCACTATAATCAGTTGTACTGCTCGTTTCGAGCTTCTTGCACTTCGTTTCGAGCTTCTTGCACTTGCTTATCAGTAATACGAGGTTTTAAGAAATCTCAAGTTTGTCGGTATGGTTCCTTGTGTGATGTTTGTGGGTCGATATACAGATAATTTCCAGAATGAGATTTTCACTCTACAGAGGAGTGTGCGCCGATATGAAACTTCCTGGCAGATTAAAACTGTGTGCCGGACCGAGACTCGAACTCGGGACCTTTGCTTTTCGCGGGCAAGTGCACTACCGACTGAGCTACCCAAGCACGACTCACGCCACGTCCTCACAGCTTTACTTCTGCCAGTACCTCGTCTCCTACCTTCCAAACTTTACAGAAGCTCTCCTGCGAAACTTGTAGAACTAGCGCTCCTGAAGGAAAGGATATTGCGGAGACATGGCTTAGAACTGGTACGTTAACACGAAAACTCTAATTTTGCAGTGCAGTTCGTCGCAGTTAATAAATACAAGTTTTCAGGATTAGCCAAGGCAAAGGTCCCGAGTTCGAGTCTCGGTCCGGCACACAGTTTTAATCTGCCAGGGAGTTTCATACAGATAATTGCTGCACTTTTGAAAAGTACACAACACCAACAGGCAAACAGCGTCACTAAGAATCGTGTGACACACGCCTGCCAGATGTGTCTGTATAGAACTGGTACGTTAACACGAAAACTCTAATTTGGCAGTGCAGTTCGTCGCAGTTAATAAATGCAAGTTTTCAGGATTAGTTACGGCTTTTCATGGAACTCAGCCGGCTGGAACTAAACTCGGAAACTTACGTTTATTATAAAATACGCCTAAAGATTGTGGGCACGTCACCTAAGCGAATGTGCTAGGATAAAGAAATCATTCAGAAGGCCGTCAAATGAAGTCCTATGATACATTATTCTATGCTGTAAGAGAACTGTAATACGAGAGAGGGACAAAAATGTGCGACAAGGACAAAAATTTGAAAGAAGAAGAAGTCTGCATAACTGATAACCACTGTATCTGTTTTTATACTATATCTCTTTCTTAAAATCACACTTTTTTAAGGCATGTAACAAATGTTGGTGTACTCATATCTTCATTTTATCGTCTTTAAAGGTGGAGTAACAACTGAAAACGATTATTTTAACAAGAAAGAGGAATGTTTCTCAAATTAAGTTTGCTCCTTGGCTTCAAGTCATTACGAACACTGTGTAAGGATCCGTTCAATGCATATCGCCCTATGGCGTCACCACGAAAGAGATTGATTACATGTGCGCAGGATGTGCGTACCCACCGCAGGACAGATGTTGCGTCAGACCACTATCTGCTTCCGTCAGCATTCCGGCTCCAACCGAAGAAACTGCAGTCCCCAAAACTGGTTCATTCCAACACTTGACGACGTTGTTATCATAAAAAGAAATTCAATCAGAAATTGCAAAACTGTTCCCTACGTTAGTAATGTGTTGATGAACTTACGAGGTCAGTCAGCCAGGAAAAATATATCTAGAACGAATAACTACATCGAGGCGCGGTTTTCTTCAACTTACAGCGCAAAATAAGGCGATTATCCTTAGATTCGCAAGTATTTTTTATCATTTATGGTCACCGAATTACGACAGCGACTTAGATTTTTTTCTAATGGAACTGTATACTTTTTTCTGTAGCATTTGGAACCAGCTTCTAAAAGAACTTCAACGATATAATATGTATGGGGCTTGATCAAATAGTATTAAGATAACAGAGTCGCAAACCACTGTCTCGCCGTTAGGAAAGGAGGTTCCACCGTCACCTGCCCTATTACACCAAATGTAAGCAGACACGTCATGCAAGTATGGTTCTTGTGTTTACTTGTGCGCCTGAAGTGCATCAGTCTGTGTTCTGTTGTTGTAGCTATTGAGATATTCACAGTGTACACGGCAGTCGAGAAAGTGAATATCGTTGATGGCGAATGACGTGCGGTTGTATACTGAGAAATATCCAGATCGTGTCAAGCATTCACGATCTGTCTTTGCAAACATTATAAAAAACCGTTCTAGGAACTGGAATATAATAGGCCAAGAAAAATGAAGAACAATTGATAGAAGAAATGAAACTGACATTTTAGTTGCAATAACAGACGGTGCAAATGTCACTGAGAATCATCTCGGAAGTACGAGAGAGCTCAACCAAAGGAGTGTTCTGCGAGCACTAAATTCCATTGCATTTCATCCTCTTCACATTTCGTTGCAACTGCAGCTTCGTGGCAATGACTTCCGAAATTGGTTACAATTCTCCGAATATTATCTAGTGCAAAGTAATGCGGCATACATATGTACAATATTGTTCAAGGAAGAAGCATCGTTTGCAAGCCATGGGAAGGTCAATCTTTCGAACATGTAGTATCATCGATTGAAACTGCACGCTGATCCAAAAAAGTGGATAAAAACAACGCTCTTGTTCTATCAACGTTTGGTGCGTGTTTTTCAAGACCCGCATCATTGGTCTCTGTTTTATGGATGGAATCTAAATACTCCGAGGTATCTCGAGTTCCTAATATATGCTGCTGCCGCAGTTTTTGGAAGACATCCCTTTGGAAATACTTCGAACAGTGTGGTACCAAAATTACGGACGTCCCCCTAGTATCGCATTTGTAATGAAAGACCCTCTTAAGAGAACATATGGAGGAGACTGAACGGTCGCTCAGAAAACGCAAAATGAGCTGCACACTCACCAAACTTAATACTTATATACTTTTATCTGTGGCGAAAATTAAAATATGAAATCTATTTGGAAACACCGACGATTCCTGAACTGCGTTATAACACGCGTCTGTACTGCCGTTAACTCCAGACGAAATTCAGCGTGCGGTATTGTTTCTCCAGAATCACTTCACAGCGTGTAGCAATGCTCAAGGCCAACATTTTGAACACTTGGTATGATAGCCGTGTTGATAAACGTACGAACCGTGCCTGATACGTACTTGTTTACTCTTGTTATAATAGGGCAGAAGTTTGTGGAACCTCTTTCCCGATGGAGGAACAGTGGTTTGCAGCGCAGTTATCTTGGTGGTATTTGATCAAGTCCCACACATGTTATGTCGTTGAAGTTCTCTTAGAAGTTTCTTTCAAACGGTACAGAAAAAAACAAAATCTGTGCCGTAATTCGGTGACTATAAACGATAAAAATTACGTTGCAGTATCAGAAAATAGTCACATTGTCCGCTGTAAGATGGTGAAAACTGAATCTCAGTATATTTATTTATTGTGGATATATGTATTTGGGGTGGCCTGTATTAGCTGTTTCATCCTGATATGTTTTCTCTCTACAGTTAATGCATACTCAGTTTTGCAGAAATATTACATTGGACACTGAAAATGGTCCGAGTCCTCTCTCTTGCATGTGTGTGTGTGTGTGTGTTGTTCTTAGCATAGGTTAGTTTAAGTGGTATGTAAGTCTAGGTCCTTAGGAACTCACATACATTTGAACAGTTTTTGAAAATGTAGTTGAAAAGGTATCACCGCACATGCCAGCTCACTAATGAAGGAAAATTTCACACCACACCAGATCTAGTCAGACTGACCAATGGAGCAATGGTTACCAAGAAAAAAGTATCAAAGAAAAGAAATTTAAACTCAGTTACAGAAGAGCTGAGATGAAATAACTGGCTGAAGGAAAAGTAGGTGAGGTATGAGACGCATAAACAATGGTCATGATACTGTTTGGTTAGTGGAATACCAGATGTTGACACGAATTCAAAACTCATCACAGAATAGATGCACGAACACTAGATGTGAGAAGAGAATATAAAGTGCGAATATATACAGGGTGAGTCACCTAATGTTACCGCTGGATATATTTCGTAAACCACATCAAATACTGACGAACCGATTCCACAGACCGAACGTGAGGAGAGGGGCTAGTGTAATTGTTTAATACAAACCATACAAAAATGCACGGAAGTATGTTTTTTAATACAAACCTACGTTTTTTAAAATGGAACCACGTTAGTTTTGTTAGCACATCTGAACTTATAAACAAATACGTAATCAGTGCCGTTTGTTGCTTTGTAAAATGTTAATTACATCCGGAGATATTGTAACCTAAAGTTGACGCTTGAAAACTCCGACGTTTAGTTGCGTGTTGTAACAAACACCGGCCACGGTCGGCGAGCACCACGGTCGACGAGCAGCATCTGCAGGGACATGTTTACGATGACGACCGTGTTTACGAGTGTGGCTGTAGTGCACTGTTGTGGTTTGGTCTACCTGTCGCAGTGTCCGCATGTAGCGCTTGCTGCTATTGTTATTCTGCATTCGTCTCCGCACGCAGACCAACTGTAGTACACCGTGTTACCAGACGTCTGTGATAGTGTAGTGTTGTAGGAGCTGTGACCATGGTGTATTCGAACTCTGAAAAGGCTGAGTTGATACTCATCTATGGTGAGTGTCGACGAAATGCAGCTGAAGCCTGCAGGGTGTATGCAGAACAGTACTCGGACAGAGAGCATCCAACGTGCCGCACATTGCAAAACATCTACCGCCAACTGTATGCAACAGGTATGGTCGTAGCACGCAAACGGGTCCGTAACAGGCCCGTCACAGGAGAAGCGGGTGCAGTTGGTGTGTTAGCTGCTGATGCCATGAACCCACACATGAGTACACGGGACATTGCGAGAGCCGGTGGACTGAGTCAAAGTAGTGTCATGCGCATACTGCATCGTCACCGCTTTCACCCGTTTCATGTGTCGCTACATCAGCAATTACATGGTGATGACTTTAATCGTCGAGTGAATTCTGTCAATGGGCATTAACAGAGAATGCGTTGCAGTTCTACCTGTTTACCGATGACGCGGGTTTCACAAACCACGGGCCAGTGAATCTACGGAACATGCATTACTGGTCCGTGGACAATCCTCGCTGGCTCAGACAGGCAGAGCGACAGCGACCGTGGACTGTAAATGTATGGTGCGGAATCATTGGCGACCACCTCATTGGTCCTCACTTCATTGCAGGGGCCCAAACAGCTGCAACGTACATCGCGTTTCTACAGAATGATCTGCCAACGTTGCTCGAAAATGTTCCACTGGAAACGCGTCGACGTATGTGGTATCAGCATGATGGTGCACCTGCACATTCCGCAATCAACACTAGGCTGACCCTTGACAGGATGTTCGACGGGCGTTTCATAGAGCGTGGAGGACACATAAATTGGCCAGCCCGTTCTCCTGATCTTACACCTCTGGACTTCTTTCTGTGGGGTACGTTAAAGGAGAATGTGTACCATGATGTGCCTACAACCCCAGAGGATATGAAACAACGTATTGTGGCAGCCTGTGGCGACATTACACCACATGTACTGCGGCGTGTACGACATTCATTACGCCAGAGATTGCAATTGTGTGCAACAAATGGTGGCCACCACATTGAACATCTATTGGCCTGACATGTCGGGACACACTCTATTCCACTCCGTAATTGAAAACGGAAACCACGTGTGTACGTGTACCTCACCCCTCATGGTAATGTATATGTGCGTCAGTGAAAAAGACCAATAAAAAGGTGTTAGCATGTGGACGTAATGTGCTGTTCCAGTCTCTTCTGTACCTAAGGTCCACCACCGTTCCCTTTGGATCCCCACGTAATTCGGTGCTCTCCGATACACACGATCGAACAGCGGAGGAATGGTACTCAAGCGTCAACTTTAGGTTGCAATATCTCCGGATATAATTAACATTTTACAATGTAACAAACGGCACTGATTACGTATTTGTTTATATGTTCAGATGTGCTAACAAAACTAACGGGGTTCCATTTAAAAAAACGTAGGTTTGTGTTAAAAAACATACTTCCGTGCATTTTTTTATGGTTTGTATTAACCAATTACACTAGCCACTCTCCTCACGTTCGGTCTGTGGAATCGATTAGTCAGTATTTGATGTGGTTTACGAAATATATCCAGCGGTAATGTTAGGTGACTCACCCTGTATATATACTAAGGACTGTGAACAAATGAAAACAGGTGACCTGTATCCGATAACGATAGAGCGCCAGAGGCATGGTCAGTACTGACCTGCACCTGTGTTTACTATCCAGGCTCAACAACCGGCATCAAAAGAGTGCGGGGAAATTAAAAACTACGGAAGCGATCGTGTATTAAACACTACATGAAGGGGTATCATGATGTTTTCAGTTTCATTGACTTCACTATTCCAGCAACGGCAACAGTAAACAAAAAAAAAGTTAATAGAAAGAGGCATATTTTGTTTTATTTAGTTCATCATTTTAGGCTGTTATATTGATAGTTAACATAAGCTGTATAATCACGTAAGTCAGGTTACCACATAAGTGGATAATAAGTACTGCTTTCTGCAAATACAAAATTACTATGCTTAAAGGGTTATGAAAAGGATGCTCTTAAAACGCAAACATTATTTTCTAAACGAAGATCATTGCGTACCGAATAAAGTTGCGGTAGAATCTACTATCAACATTTTGTCCCCGAACGCGTACCAGAGCTCTTAGCGAGGGTTTCTGCTGATTCTGCTGATGTTCGCAACAGCGAACAGAACTTTCTGTTAAGTGTTTCGTTGCATCTGCAACTGCAAAACTGCCGTAAAGCAAAATAATATTTATTAAAATATATACTTCTCCCCAACTGCCTTTCTCTACGAAGTATGCAAAGCCTTTTCCGACCGGGGAAAAGAATTATCGCTATTTTTAAACATCCTTGCCCCCCCCCCCTCACCCAGCACCCTATAAGTATGTACAACTACTCTTCAAAAGCCCTCCTGATGCCCCTAGAGAATGAGTGGTAACAGTTGAGTCTTAACTAACAACTAGCCTAGGTGCACGCTTATGACTGAAGACATCCTACTTCATTAAGCCATACGGACGAACATGAAATGGATCAGAACGTCTGACATTTTAAATCATTCCAGCCAGCACTTTTCCGTGAAATTTCGCTCAGACCTTCAAACTTGGTGTCTTTAAACTCAAATTCCCGTCCTTCTAGAACGATTCTCTTCAGGTTCTACATTTACTTAGGTGCTCCGCAATCCACCGTACGGTGTGTGGCAGAGGGCACCATGTACCATTGCTAATCATTTCCTCTCTTGCTCCTCTCGCAAGTAGCGCGAGGGCAAAACAACTGTCTAGAAACCTCCGTACGAGCCCTAATTTCCCCTTATCTTATCTTTGTGGTCCTCACGCGAAATGTATATTGACGACAGTGAATCGTTGCGCAGTCGGCATCGTATTACATTTCTCTGAGTTTTCGCAATAGTCCTTCGCGAAAAGAGCTTCGTCATTCCTCGAGACATTCCCATTTTCGTTAACGAAGGAGCTGTGTAGTACTTGCGTGCTGATCGAACCTACCGGTAGCAAATCCAGCTGCCCACTTCTGAATTGCTTCGATGTCTTCCTTTAATCCGACCTGGTGGGGATCCCAAATACTAGAATAGTACTAGCGTTCTATACGCCGTCTCCTTTACGGATGAGCTACACTTACCAAAAATTCTCCCAATGAAACGGAGTTCAGCATTCTCCTTTGCTACTAACAACGTGACGTGCACACTCCAATACACATCGCTCTGCAACGTTAAGCCTACATATTTAATCGATACGACTGTGTGAAGCGGCGCCGTACAGATCCTGAATTCGAACGTTACGTGATTGTTTTTCCTATTGGTACGCATTAACAAAGATTGTTCTACATTTAGATCGAGCTGCCATTTCTCACACCAACAAAAAAAATTTTGTCCAAGTCATCTTGTATACTCCTACAGTCACTCAACAACATCTTGCCGTACACCACAGCGTCAGCAGCGAAAAGCAGACGATTTCTGCTCACTCTGTCAGCCAGATCATTGATTTATGTATACAAAGAATAAGAGCAGTGCTATCACACTTTCCTGAGCCACTCCCCATGGTACGCTAGTATCTGAGAAACACTCGTCATCGAGGACAATGTACTGGTTTCTATTACTTAAAAAGTCATCGAGCCACTCACAAATCTGGGCACCTAAACTGTATGCTCGGACCTTCGTCAACAGTCCGCAGTAGAGGACCGTGCCAAGCGCTTTCCGGAAATGTAGGGATATGGAATCTACCTGTTTCCCGACATCCACAGTGAGAAAAAAGCAAGCTGAGTTTGGCGCTAGCGGTGCTGCGCTGATTTGTGGGCAGAAGATTTTTCTGTTTCAAGGAAATTTATTACACTCGGAAACAAACTGTGTTGAGGAATTCTGCAGCAAACCAAAGTTAAGGATACTGGATTGCAATTATGTAGGTCCGTTCTTTTACCTTTCTCATGTAGAGCAGTCATCTGCGTTAAGTTACATCCGGTTATTATTCGTAATGCTAAGGAAGTAAATCATACGTTGAAGTTGCTAAAATCTTTCTAAATCCAAGACTGCATAAATACACTCCTGGAAATGGAAAAAAGAACACATTGACACCGGTGTGTCAGACCCACCATACTTGCTCCGGACACTGCGAGAGGGCTGTACAAGCAATGATCACACGCACGGCACAGCGGACACACCAGGAACCGCGGTGTTGGCCGTCGAATGGCGCTAGCTGCGCAGCAATTGTGCACCGCCGCCGTCAGTGTCAGCCAGTTTGCCGTGGCATACGGAGCTCCATCGCAGTCTTTAACACTGGTAGCATGCCGCGACAGCGTGGACGTGAACCGTATGTGCAGTTGACGTACTTTGAGCGAGGGCGTATAGTGGGCATGCGGGAGGCCGGGTGGACGTACCGCCGAATTGCTCAACACGTGGGGCGTGAGGTCTCCACAGTACATCGATGTTGTCGCCAGTGGTCGGCGGAAGGTGCACGTGCCCGTCGACCTGGGACCGGACCGCAGCGACGCACGGATGCACGCCAAGACCGTAGGATCCTACGCAGTGCCGTAGGGGACCGCACCGCCACTTCCCAGCAAATTAGGGACACTGTTGCTCCTGGGGTATCGGCGAGGACCATTCGCAACCGTCTCCATGAAGCTGGGCTACGGTCCCGCACACCGTTAGGCCGTCTTCCGCTCACGCCCCAACATCGTGCAGCCCGCCTCCAGTGGTGTCGCGACAGGCGTGAATGGAGGGACGAATGGAGACGTGTCGTCTTCAGCGATGAGAGTCGCTTCTGCCTTGGTGCCAATGATGGTCGTGTGCGTGTTTGGTGCCGTGCAGGTGAGCGCAACAATCAGGACTGCATACGACCGAGGCACACAGGGCCAACACCCGGCATCATGGTGTGGGGAGCGATCTCCTACACTGGCCGTACACCACTGGTGATCGTCGAGGGGACACTGAATAGTGCACGGTACATCCAAACCGTCATCGAACCCATCGTTCTACCATTCCTAGACCGGCAAGGGAACTTGCTGTTCCAACAGGACAATGCACGTCCGCATGTATCCCGTGCCACCCAACGTGCTCTAGAAGGTGTAAGTCAACTACCCTGGCCAGCAAGATCTCCGGATCTGTCCCCCATTGAGCATGTTTGGAACTGGATGAAGCGTCGTCTCACGCGGTCTGCACGTCCAGCACGAACGCTGGTCCAACTGAGGCGCCAGGTGGAAATGGCATGGCAAGCCGTTCCACAGGACTACATCCAGCATCTCTACGATCGTCTCCATGGGAGAATAGCAGCCTGCATTGCTGCGAAAGGTGGATATACACTGTGCTAGTGCCGACATTGTGCATGCTCTGTTGCCTGTGTGTATGTGCCTGCGGTTCTGTCAGTGTGATCATGTGATGTATCTGACCCCAGGAATGTGTCAATAAAGTTTCCCCTTCCTGGGACAATGAATTCACGGTGTTCTTATTTCAATTTCCAGGAGTGTATTTCTTTCTTTACAGCAACCGATTTCGACAGATTTCGCTGTGATCTTCAGGTCTTCAAAAATCTTTGTTATAAAACGTGTTCATTCTGAGTTAGAACCTTACGCCAATCTGTCATGTTGGTGGATAACTTCGCGTGAGGTTAAAATTTAGAATGAAATGGTTTGATAACGCGATCATGATAGCAAAGTCTCTCGAATGTTTCAAATGGCTCTCAGCACTATGGGACTTAACATCTGTGGTCATCAGTCCCCTAGAACTTAGAACTACTTAAACCTAACTAACCTAAGGACATGACACACATCCATGCCCGAGGCATGATCGAACCTGCGACCGTAGCGGTCTGCTACTGTAGCGCCTAGAACCGCTCGGCTAAAGTCTCTCGAAACCGGTTACTGTAAATAAATCAATATTTATGCAATCTTGACTATAGAAAGTTTTACCAATTAAAACAGATCGCTCCTTCTGATTTCTCAACATGAGAAAATGCAATCATACCTTAAAATATTAGGGCAACAAAAGAGCATGATACGTGGGGAGGCGCTGGCGCCAGTCGCTTTCTCTGTTCGATTCACTCGGATCGATTGTTTCCCTCTGGCGTTGCTTATCTTTCCCTCGTTGGCCGGTGGTGGTGCTGATGTACTGGCGGGCAGACTGGGTTTTGGCTTCCGAACGGCCGGTAGGTGTCGCTGCTCAGAGAGTGAAACTTGTGTTTGAGTGGAGTTAGCTGGATTTGACCGGTGTATGTGACTCGGAGTGCGGAAGCAGGCCTGTTATTGTAAGTTCTTGAGGCGTGACTGGGCGGTGGTCTTCTACACAGGACGCTGAGCAATGTGTTATTCATTTTGACTAGTGGAGTTCAACTATGTACCATGCAGCTGTTTATTAAAGAAGTAGACTTTAAAGCTTTCTAGTTTTGCACTCGGGTCTACCCGTGTTATCTCTAGCTTTTACCTTTTCTTATGAGTGCCAGTATTGTATCGGAACTGCGACGTACTGGTGTAATAATATTATGCTTTGTCTTATCGTTGCCCTTTTAAAACAAGTCTGTTTGTGCTGGGGCAATTTTACATATTTTGAAATTTGAGGTCTACAGTTAATTCTTTTAAACACTTTTAATTTGCCTTTGTCTTGATGTGATCTGCCTTTGCAGACTTTTGTCTTACTATATTCTGGGGCTGTTAACATTGTTTCTTTTGGCTGTGGCTGTGTGTTTATGCTTTTCTGTTGCAGCACTGCAGCGGGCACCCAGTCCATGTCTAAATTGATGTCCGGAGTACGACGCCTTGGCCGACCAGTGTCAGAGGGAACGGGAGGTTCTTTTGGCCGCGGGGACAATGGCAACCGATACGGCGGCCGCTGGGTTCTTCGGGCTGCAGTGAGTGGGGATCTTGCAATAAGTTAAGTTTCCTCTGCATTGGGACGCCAAGGCGTCTGTTCCGTTTGCTATGCTGCTTATATATTTTCCTTCAAAACCATAAAGGAAGGACATTAGTGTTCTGAATTATACCTTACGTACAGCGGGAGTTGAACTTATGTACATGTTAAAGAGAAATACTTGATGGGTAGCGGAAATTGGAAATTATATAAATTGTCCTATTGCGCTTGCTCAGGTGACCTGTTTAAAAGAAACTTATTTCACCTTTATTATTCAAGTGCCCTTTGTTAAATGAAACTGATTTTATTATTGAAGTGCTTACAGTTAGTATAGAAGTTATAAGGAGTTATTGTTTGCAAGTAATTCAGTCAGAAAAATTTTGTGTAATGTAATTTTCTGACTGGTGTATCCTGTTCAAAAGAAACTTATTTCACCTGTATGCCCTTGTTAAATGAAACTGATTTTACCTTTTATCATTGAAGTGCTTACAGTTAGTATAGAAGTTATAAAAAGTTCTTGTCTGCACCTAATTCAATTAGAAAGGTATTGTGTAATGTATTTTTCAGATTTGTGAATAAGAGACACTTGTGGAAAATTTTTGGTAAATACTGTGCCCTTTGGGTTAAACTCTTGATCAGTAATAAATTAATTGTACCCTGCAAGTCCTCTGTAATTGTTATTATTTCACTTGTCACCGGTTTGCACCTAAACTCCACGTTGCAAGCAGATGTAATATGTTGCACCTCAGCTCCTTTTTTTTTTTTAATGAAATGTGTTTAAAACAGCCACTGCAGTTTTTAACACGGCGACAGTCAACTCCACGTTGCAAGCAGATGTAATATGTTGCACCTCAGCTCCTTTTTTTTTTTTTAATGAAATGTGTTTAAAACAGCCACTGCAATGATTAACACATCATTTCAACTCTGCTCTTTCCACACACACAGACACACACACACACACACACACATTCATCGAGTGGATGTTACAGGCGCGTGTCATTGATACTTCCCGCGTGACTCGTGATCGCTGTGACGGTTTCATCCTAATTTTTGACGCGAAGCCGGCATTTCCGAGCACAGTTTCACCAGCAGCTTCGACGTTTGCGATAACAAAAGCGCTTGGTCAGCCGCTGACGAGAAGGTTCTGCGTGTTACTTCACCAACCAATTACAGAGTCGTTAGGGCTTCGAGCCTCCATCCCCAAGTCGTAAGCATTGCAGATCGTTATGCAAGGAACCTCGTTTGTGACGTGGAACAGTGGCGTGGCAATCGTCTTGACGATGCTGCGTATAAAATATTCGTATAGTAGGCCGTTGGTCGCAGCTAGAAGCGTACGATCATTGTGACATTTAAAATGGAAGATATGAAAACAGCTCCACAAAAATGGTAAGCATTGTTACTATTCGGTCTATTGTTTCTAATTACTAGCATCACTGCTGCATAGCCTTATTGGAATGAAGTTAGGTACAAATAACTTTATTTGCAATCACGCATGAAGGCATTTCGGAATCAATTGACCCAGGGTAGACTTCTGTACATTGTGCCTAGTATAAACATAACAGTACTTACTATATGTAAGTAACAGTCTGACATGCGACAGCTAAATGTTGATCACAAACATGTTTTTCCTACCTGTGGGTAACGCAGTAAACCTCTAGCTTCAGGAGAATGTCTCATGGTTCCTGAAACACAGCACCCGGCTGCATCTGCAACAACACTTAATCTAGAGGTTTGAAGGAATACAAACAACATAAGTGAAAAAACTGGGATACACTGCCAATCAAGGCTAAAATGAAATCGACTGCTTTCGACATAAATACTGCAGCTGAAAAGTAAGGTGATATAAATTGTGGATATTAAGCTTTGGTAAATTTCAAAGACTAAGTACAGTTGTATAAGAATCAAAGGATTACGGCTGAGAACATAATAAAATAATGTGTAAATTAAATTTGCTAAAACTATGGTTATTTAATTGGGATTTCTTTATCTCTGAAATGTTGAAGGATTCTTTAGATTGGGGTAAATACAATTCTCGACATTCCGGTTTATCAAAATCCGGGCTGGAACGTGAGGGATACTTAGGATCAGTTTCATATACTTTGCGACGTACGTTTTGTATATGGGCAAACACGTGCTATTTATCAAAATTATTCAATGTAAAAGCATTAATTTATCCCTCAAACTGTTGTAAAGACTATTCCAGTACTATTTACTTCAAATGTAGAACATTTTTATTTACATGTGTTCGAAATGACATTAATAATTTTTGAAGCCATTTATGACTAAAAGGATAATGTGTTTGCCACCATATTCTGTTCTATAAGTAAAAATTGAGGTAGCTAGAGAGACTATTGACGTGTTTCTGAGATCTTCTGCCACCGTGCAAATAAGGGCAAACGTTATCTGCTGCTGCACTCACAAAGCTACGTTTGAACTTCAGAACAGAACTTTGCACTAATTATAAGCGTCTGCTTTCCCGTGATAAGAAACTGCACTTAACTACTTATCACAATAACTGCAGTCACTTCAAATACAGTATCTCATCAACAGCTGACTTAGAATCGCCGTATGTCGTCTATATCGTGAAAGGTATCACACAACGTCACGCGATAAAATTCCCGGGGTGAAATCTGCACACCACTCACGAACGCTGTCTTCAGAGATTACACTCTGTTGCGGACGGGGAATCTCATCAATATCTTTGTCCGAGGAGACCAGTGATCCATTTTTTAGTCCAGTCTTATACACTTTCTTGAACTTTCAAGCTCGTCGACAATAGCGAAAGTCAATGGAGAATTAATGTAAATGAGACCATGACTGCTTTTCGCAGTAGCAGAGAAGATATTAAACACTATTCAAAGAAGTGAACGATTCTCTCCTTGTATTCCAGTGTATATATTAACTAAAGTACCTTTCCATTTCATAAATAAGTTAAGGAACTGTTTTTAAATCTATAACCTAGATGTCAAACCATAACCTATGTGTAAAAATGGACAAATCATGTAATATTTCAGGACACCCACTGAATATGCCTTGTAAAAAAGGCGAAACGCCTCTGGGTGCATAAATAAAAATAAAAATTTCGGTGTGCAGCATGCGAAAAAAGCATTTTCTTTGAAACAACTGCAATTTATATACAGCTGCTGCGAAAATGGCCACAACAAGAAACGTGTTATTAACTCAAGACATTAAAATATTCGAAGACTACTCAAAGGATCAAAAAATTTACCGCCACTCTTACGCGTGTGTGAGTGATGAGTGGCGGGTTGCAACTTTCAGATCTTCACTGGGAATCTCCGTTCTTCTTCTTCTTTTTTTTTCTTTTTTTAGAGCAGATTACGATTCTACGGGGCAAATTCTACGTACGCTTTGTCTGAAGCATTTTCTTCGTTTCGCCACATGTAGCGCTGTAAATGGGAGAAAAGAAATCTCCATGCGATTGTAATATCCAATGGAGTGCAGAAATGGCATGTGGAATCATACATACTTCCACGCTGTGAGGATAGGACAGGCCAGTATTTCATAACTTCTAATTGGAAACTCGATTTGCAAAGTTATGTTCCTCTGACCATTGAACACGGAACTACACGACGCATCACCGCGGCCGTGCAGCGAACTACTACGTATCATAACAGGCGACTAGAACTCACGTATCGTGCAGACGTAGAACAGATTGTAGTATTGGGCAGTGTTTATTGCCTGAACACGTACCTTATATTTGGAGAACAGAAGTGCAAGTGAACAATAAATATTGCAACCACAGAAGAAAATGCTGAAGTCATCCTGATTTACGGAGAATGCAGGAGAAATGTTGATGCTGCTGCTGCCTCGTATGTTGAGCTTTTCCCAGATAAAGCTCGGTGTCTTTCGTTCTTTTACAACGTTTTGAACGCCTTTATGTCTGATGGCAGCGTACATACCGGCAAAAGGAAACGAAGCAAATGTGTTACAGTAAAAGCTAATGAAATAGCCGTACTAGCGGCAGTGCACCACAACTCACGGATAAGCATCCGGAAATTACACTGTCATTCCGGTATGTCCGTAGATAGCACTGTCGCAATACTGCATCGTCATAAGTATCACCCATACCACGTGTCACTGCGCAAGACCTTCATGGCACCGATTTCCACAACCGGGTGGTGTTTTACTAAGGGGCACGTCAACAAATGCAAACGACTCCCAAGTTCTTTGACGAGGTATTATTTCCCGATGAGTCTACATTTACAAACCATGGTAGCATTAACCGACTGTTAACCGGGTGTAGACAAACCCCAGTGGTTACTGCAAGTTGACCATCAACGTCGTTGGTCGGTTAACGTATGGTATGACATCATGGGGAACAAACTCATTCGTCGTATTTTATCGACAGCATGCAAATACCGAACGTTTTTGGAACCGGAACTACCGGTACTACTACAGGGTGTTGCCCTGCACGTTCGAAAACGAATATGGTTTCAGCATGTCGCATGCCCAGCGCATTGCACAGTTGCAGCATGGAAGGTATTAGACCGTGTTTACACTGGTCGGTGCAACGGCAGAGGCGGCCCTACGAATTGGCCCGCTTTGTTCCCGTATTTGAAGTCACCGATTTAGTCGGAAACGCCTGTTCTGGCATTCCCTCAGATATGCTTCTGTCCCGTGTACGGTCATTTGACAAGCAGGTCACTAAGTGTATTGAAGTTGGCGGTACTAGGTTTGAATACTTACACTAATTGAAAAAGCAGCGTAGCGATCGCCTCGAGCCACGTCCACAGTGTCGCGTCGATTAGATCCCTGTTCGATATGTCTTAGGATTAAAACGTTGTGAATGGGGTTTCCAATTAGAAGTTACGAAATACTGGCCTGTCCTACCCTTGCAGCATGGAAGTGGGGCCCCACGTCGCATTGAATATCCAAGGGCCATTGAGAAACAATCTGTAGATTATTGTTTTGCCGATTTCTACTCCTCCTATCGCAGGACCATATGTGGCGAAACAAAGCGTAATCTGCAATAAAAGACAGGGATTCTCATTGTAGATTTCAAAGTTGCACCCCACCACCCACGCACGGAGTCTGGTAGGGGTCGAGTGTGGTATCACTGTGTGCCCCATTCCGAGACAAGCAAATTGGTATCACAAGTTTTAGGATTTCCTTAAAGCAGTGAAGAAATGGTGCCCTGGCACCACAACAACGAATGTGCTCAATATGTTTCAACGCTACTGTTCCGTTCTTGAAATGAATTAATCTACAGATACGGAAAACTGATAGTGGAATACTGAACATTTTACCTGCAGATCTAAATAGACAAAGAAGAAGGTTGTGACCAGGAAACACACACTACAGAAACTTCCTGGCACCCTTTGTATGAAACACACTGGATGAAATCCATACATATCAGTCGTCGACGGGAAAACATATTTTTCGCTCGTGATATTTTAATAGTTGATGGTCATCGAACGATAGCTTGGGTTTGTCAGTTTTATGCTGCATGTCTCTAACGTAAGGGATTCCCGGCAGGATAGATGCGCACGTTAGCACGCCGCATCCTTGATTGTGGGAGTCGCGCTGGCCCAGGTGGGTTAACGACGAAAACCGGTGTGCCAGATCGCCTGGCTGTGGTATCGAACATACAACTAGGTGAATACAGATCTGGTACCCATATCACGCCTGAGTTACACGCAAGGTTTACAGACATTTAGAAAATGCTCGCACACTTTTACGTGAGATAAGGAAAAAGATACGGAGTAAAGACCAGGAAAAGAGAAAGAAAGATACTCTAACAAATAGGTGAAATGTAGGAAAAAAATATTTTCGCGTAATTAGTGCAAAGTATAGAAATTTCGGAAACAATCACAACTGTTGTATTAATAGTTCTCAGAACACTTGTCTGTGTAAACAAATATCAAGTCAAATCAAATGGTTCAAATGGCTCTGAGCACTATGGGACTTAACTTCTGAGATCATCAGTCCCCTAGACTTAGAACTACTTAAACCTAACTAACCTAAGGACATCACACACATCCATGCCCGAGGCAGGATTCGAATCTGCGACCGTAGTAGTCGCACGTTTCCGGACTGAAGCGCCTAGAACCGCTCGGCCACCGCGGCCGGCCAAATATCAAGTCACGTTCCATCATTGGCGCTAATGTCATTTATGAGTGCAAAAGGAACTACTACTTCTTTTAGATCCGTTCGATTCCTTCACTTTTTCGACAGTTGCTTTCCCGACAAAACGAAGTGAGTGTGTCGAAAAAAATCTTGTATAGAATTAAGACGACAAATAAAACGAGAACAGTTGATTCAAGAAATTTGTAGCGAAATCCTTCATGGCTACACACTGCCGTTAGTTTCTGCCACACTGTCTGCATTATGAGCTCACTATATTGTCTTAAACCCGGTAACGGACCTCCTTCCTTCATCCGTCATACGTCATGTTGCTAGGAAGATAGCTGAATCCCTTCACTTCGCCAGCTCTGTGGTCTCAGATTTTTATGTTAGGTTTATCTCGTTTCTGCTACGTCTCATTAGTTTCATCTTTCTTAGATTTACACTCAATCCATATTCTATGTTCAATATGCCGCTCATTTAGTTCAATATGTATTTTAGTTCTATCTCGCTTTCAGTGAAGATAACAATTGTATCGCTACCTGTCGCTTGAGCCTTTGTCCCGCATTGTGCGCAGGGTTGGCGTGATTAAATCGGAATTGGCATGTTAATTTGAAGGGGTGGCCGGATGTCCTTCCTGCCGCCACCCCGTACCCCCCCCCCCCCCCAGGACGGAATCAGAGTAGCCCATCTGTCTGCGTCTAGTGTAAATCATGGAAAAGTGCGGATGTGTGTCAGATGTTTGTGAGTCGTGTAACTGAAGCGGGACGTGGGGACCAGCCTGGTATTCACCTAGAGGGATGTGGAAAACCGCCTAAAAGCCACATCCAGGCTGGCCGGCACACCGGCCCTCGTCGTTAATCCAGCGGGCGGATTCGATCTGGGGCCGGCGCGCCCACCCGAGTCCAGGAAGCAGCGCATTAGGGCTCTCGGCTAACCTCACGGGATCTTTCGGTGAAGATAACAATATCATCATCTAATTTTACAACTGATATCTGTTCACCTTGAATTTTAATCAAACTCCTGAACCTATCTTATTTCTCATACCTTATTCGAGGTACATATTGAACAGTTGGGGGGAAAGGCTCCATGTCAGACATTTTTTTTAATCCGAATAATTCGTTCTTGGTGTTTAGAATAAAGACCAAGAACAACATATTTTGCACTCTGTTGTAAGCCATCGACGCAAACCATTCTGGACCTGCCTGCTCTTGCACAGTGCTGATTCTGACACACAGTGTGTATGTAGATGCACTGTGACATTCCTCAAACGTCATTGGAGCTACACACTCTCCGACGTGTTTGCTTTGCAAATAGGAGGCTCTCACTCGCGAGACGACCACCTGCTCTCTCCCCAGGTCGGTCACAAGGAGGCCGTGTGACGTAGGCCGGACCGCCACCAGCTGCGCGCGGGCTCCCTGTCGTCAACAGTTTAACGGGCGGGCGCGACCGGGCAGGCGCGTCACCGGCAATGTTTGCCGGCTTTCAGATCCTACCGCCCCATCCGCCTCGACCTCAGTAATGACTTGCTGATGCAACGCTGTGCTGAAATACTGGGAACGCATTGTGCAATCATAGATATATGTCGTCTCCAGCTAAAACAGCAAGCTGCCGTACTCAAGCGTTGGTCCGTACACGGTGAGGCAACACGCAATTTGACTGAAATGTATTTCGACTTGTTAAAGTTACTAGGAATCTATTTTCATTTGTACGACAGTTTAATACGCCACTGCTACAGACGATTGGAAAAACTGGTAGAAGCAGCCCTCGGGGAGATCAGCTTGGATTCCGTAGAAATATTGGAACACGTGAGGCAATACTGACCTTACGACTTATCTTGGAAAATAGATTAAGGAAAGGCAAACCTCCGTTTCTAACATTTCTAGACTTAGAGAAAGCTTTTGACAATGTTGACTGGAATAACCTCTTTCAAAATCTGAGGGTGGCAGGGGTAAAATACAGGGAGCGAAAGGCTATTTACAATTTGTACAGATACCAGATGGCAGTTATAAGAGTCGAGGTGCATGAAAGGGAAACAGTGGTTGGGAAGGGAGTGAGACAGGGTTGTAGCCTATCCCCGATGCTATTCAATCTGTATATTGAGCAAGAAGTAAAGGAAACGAAAGAAAAATTCGGAGTAGGAATGAAAATCCATGGAGAAGAAATAAAAACTTTGAGGTTAGCCGATGACATTGTAATGCTGTCAGACACAGCAAAGGACCTGGAAGAGCAGTTGAACGAAATTGACAGTGTCTTGAAAGGAGGATATAAGATGTACATCAACAAAAGGAAAACTAGGATAATGGAATGTAGTCGAATTCAATCGGATGATGCCAAGGGAATTAGGTTAGGAAATGAGACCCTTAAAGTAGTAAATGAGTTTTGCTATTTAGGGAGCAAAATAACTGATGATGGTCGAAGCAGAGAAGATATAAAATGTAGACTGGCAAAGGCAAGGAAAGCGATTCTGAAGAAGAGAAATGTGTTAACATAGCATAGATTTAAGTGTCAGGAAGTCGTTTCTGGAAGTATTTGTATAGAGTGTAGCCATGTATGGAAGTGAAACGTGGACGATAAATAGTTTAGACAAGAAGAGAATAGAAGCTTTCGAAATGTGGTGCTACAGAAGAATGTTGAAGATTAGATGGGTAGATCACATAACTAATGAGGAGGTATTGAACAGAATTGGAGGGAATAGAAATTTGTGGCACAACTTGACTAGAAGGGATCGGTTGGTAGGGCACATTCTGAGGCATCAAGGGATCACTAATTTGGTACTGGAGGTCAGCGTGGAGGGTAAAAATCGTGGAGGGAGACCAAGAGATGAATACACTACACAGATTCTGAAGGATGTAGGTTGCAGTAGGTACTGGGAGATGAAGCAGCTTGCACAGGATAGAGTAGCATGGAGAGCTGCATCAAACCTCTCTCAGGACTGAAGACCACAACAATAACAACGACTAGTCATAATGGACTCGTAAAATAATGACCAACATAAGTTTCATATCAGCGCACACTCCGTTGCAGAGTGAAAGTCTCATTCTGGAAAACATCCCCCAGGCTGCGGCTAAGCCATGTCTCCGCAATATCCTTTCTTCCAAGAGTGCTAGTTCTGCAAGGTTCGCAGAAGAGCTTCTGTGAAGTCTGGAAGGTAGGAGACATGGTACTGGCAGAATGGAACTGTGATGACGGGTCGTGAGTCGTGCTTGGGTATTGCAGATGATAAGATTTAAAAAGTCTCAGGGAAAAATACAATTAGCCGGCACGGTTGCTCAGCGTGTTCGGTCAGAGGGTTAGTTGCCCTCTGTAATAAAAAACTGAGTCAACGGCTGAACACTGAACTTCAACACGGGTCATGGGACATCCGCACCGCACAAATGCGACGAGCAATATCGAACAAAATGAGATAAAGAAAAAAAAATTTAGAGCACTTGCCCGCAAAAGGCAAAGGTCCCGAGTTCGAGTCTCGCTGTAGCACACAGTTTTAATCTGCCACGAAGTTTCAAAGACCAACATGTTCTCGCAATCACATTAAGTAGTAAGATAAGGTCCTAATGACATCAGCCTATCAATTTTAGGGTTCCGCACTTAAAATAGAGAGAAAAAAGATATAGGATCACTACGCTGTCCGACTGCTAACAAACACTTTTTTCAGTAACAGGTAGACTATCAAGTTGAAATTTTTGTCACATACTGAGGACCTTGGTCCCTTGGGGATATAAATAAATTAAGGTTCTACGTGAATGCAGTCGAAAGATGCGACAATTTATGTCATACATTTTTATACTCTCAAAAACATTCATCAAAATCTGTAGGGTACATCCCGATGACCTAGAATCGTGAAACTTAGCAAGAAACAATGTTTCACAGTACAAGTAAAAGAAGAGTCCGAAAATTGTTAAAAATGGCTTTAAGCACTGTGGGACTTAACATCTGAGGCCATCAGTCCCCTAGACTTAGAACTACTTAAACCTAACTATCCTAAGGACATCACACACATCCATGCCGAAGGCAGGATTCGGAACTGCGACCGTAGCAGCAGAACGGCTCAGCCACAGCGGCCGGCGCGAAAATTGTTGATTTGTAATTATATCATATGAAGAAAGTATTTGTTTTGTCGTGTTATCCTACTGTCTATCCGTCTGTCAAGATCTCTTTTACTCTGGAATAGATGGACGTATCAAGTTGTAATGTATGCCACATACTAGAGACTACTGTTCCTTGGGACTGTAAAAAAATCGAAGCTTCTATGACAATACAATCAAAATATGCGGTCATTTATGTCACATATTTTGATCTCTTGCCAGTATCGACATTGATACAGGCAAAAATTGACGAAATTCTCGACTCCCGTGATGGATGAACTATCTGCTTACATAATTAAGTTTGTACGGAATCCTAGGTGCGCCAGTCCTAATTGCACTTATCCACTTTTTTTGTCTATAAAAGGAGAAACGTTAAATGATGTAACTGTCCCGTATGTCTGACAAAAAATAATGTAGTAAAAATACATTTTAAAACTTGATATTGGCCTCAGATCTTCGGACACCAGAACAAAGTAGTAAGATCTCAACATTTGAGTCACGTTGTCTAAAGCAAAATATGGAGAAGGAAGAACTTTCTAAGGGAATAACGCTATATGACCCTAGGGGAGAAGATGTGCAGGAATATTTCGCAAAAAATGGAACAGCGTACACTTGAAGCCTGAACTGGACGAAAGATGAAGAAGAAGGAGAATCATCTACATCTACATCTACATCCATACTCCGCAAGCCACCTGACGGTGTGTGGCGGAGGGTACCCTGAGTACCTCTATCGGTTCTCCCTTCTATTCCAGTCTCGTATTGTTCGTGGAAAGAAGGATTGTCGGTATGCTTCTGTGTGGGCTCTAATCTCTCTGATTTTATCCTCATGGTCTCTTCGCGATATATACGTAGGAGGGAGAAATATACTGCTTCACTCTTCGGTGAAGGTATGTTCTCGAAACTTTAACGAATCCCGTACCGAGCTACTGAGCGTCTCTCCTGCAGAGTCTTCCACTGTAATTTATCTATCATCTCCGTAACGCTTTCGCGATTACTAAATGATCCTGTAACGAAGCGCGCTGCTCTCCGTTGGATCTTCTCTATCTCTTCTATCAACCCAATCTGGCACGGGTCCCACACTGCTGAGCAGTATTCAAGTACTGGGCGAACAAGCGTACTGTAACCTACTTCCTTTGTTTTCGGATTGCACTTCCTTAGGATTCTTCCAATGAATCTCAGTCTGGCATCTGCTTTACCGACGATGAACATTATATGATCATTCCATTTTAAATCACTCCTAATGCGTACTCCCAGATAATTTATGGAATTAACTGCTTCCAGTTGCTGACCTGCTATTTTGTAGCTAAAGGATAAAGGATCTATCTTTCTATGTATTCGCAGCACATTACACTTGTCTACATTGAGATTCAATTGCCATTCCCTGCACCATGCGTCAATTCGCTGCAGATCCTCCTGTATTTCAGTACAATTTTCCATTGTTACAACCTCTCGATACACCACAGCATCATCTGCAAAAAGCCTCAGTGAACTTCCGATGTCATCCACCAGGCCATTTATGTATATTGTGAATAGCAATGGTCCTATGACACTCCCCTGCGGCACATCTGCAATCACTCTTACTTCGGAAGACTTCTCTCCATTGAGAATGACATACTGCGTTCTGTTATCTAGGAACTCCCCAATCCAATCACACAACTGGTCCGATAGTCCATATGCTCTTACTTTGTTCATTAAACGACTGTGGGGAACTGTATCGAACGCCTTGCGGAAGTCAAGAAACACGGCATCTACCTGTGAACCCGTGTCAATGGCCCTCTGAGTCTCGTGGACGAATAGCGCGAGCTGGGTTTCACATGACCGCCTTTTTCGAAACCCATGCTGATTCCTACAGAGTGGATTTCTAGTCTCCAGAAAAGTCATTATACTCGAACACAATACGTGTTCCAAAATTCTACAACTGATCGACGTTAGAGATATAGGTCTATAGTTCTGCACATCTGTTCGACGTCCCTTCTTGAAAACGGGGATGACCTGTGCCCTTTTCCAATCCTTTGGAACGCTACGCTCTTCTAGAGACCTACGGTACACCGCTGCAAGAAGGGGGGCAAGTTCATTCGCGTACTCTGTGTAAAATAGAACTGGTATCCCATCAGGTCCAGAGGCCTTTCCTCTTTTGAGCGATTTTAATTTTTTCTCTATCCCTCTGTCGTCTATTTCGATATCTACCATTTTGTCATCTGTGCGACAATCTAGAGAAGGAACTACAGTGCAATCTTCCTCTGTGAAACAACTTTGGAAAAAGACATTTAGTATTTCGGCCTTTAGTCTGTCATCCTCTGTTTAAGTACCATTTTGGTCACAGAGTGTCTGGACATTTTGTTTTGATCCACCTACCGCTTTGACATAAGACCAAAATTTCTTAGGATTTTCTGCCAAGTCAGTACATAGAACTTTACTTTCGAATTCATTGAACGCCTCTCGCATAGCCCTCCTCACACTACATTTCGCTTCGTGTAATTTTTGTTTGTCTGCAAGGCTTTGGCTATGTTTATGTTTGCTGTGAAGTTCCCTTTGCTTCCGCAGCAGTTTTCTAACTCGGTTGTTGTACCACGGTGGCTCTTTTCCACCTCTTACGATCTTGCTTGGCACATACTCATCTAACGCATATTGTACGATGGTTTTGAACTTTGTCCACTGATCCTCAACACTATCTGTACTTGAGACAAAACTTTTGTGTTGAGCCGTCAGGTACTCTGCAATCTGCTTTTTGTCACTTTTGCTAAACAGAAAAATCTTCCTAACTTTTTTGATATTTCTATTTACGGCTGAAATCATCGATGCCGTAACCGCTTTATGATCTCTGATTCCCTGTTCTGCGTTAACTGTTTCAAATAGTTCGGGTCTGTTTGTCACCAGAAGGTCTAATACGTTATCGCCACGAGTCGGTCCTCTGTTTAACTGCTCAAGGTAGTTTTCAGATAAAGCACTTAAAAAAATTGCACTGGATTCTTTGTCCCTGCCACCCGTTATGAACATTTGAGTCTCCCAGTCTATATCCGGCAAATTAAAATCTCCACCCAGAACTATAGCATGGTGGGGAAATCTACTCGAAATATTTTCCAAATTATCCTTCAGGTGCTCAGCCACAACAGCTGCTGAGCCAGGGGGCCTATAGAGACATCCAATTACCATGTCTGAGCCTGCTTTAACCGTCACCTTCACCCAAATCATTTCACATTTCGGATCTCCGTCAATTTCCTTCGATACTATTGCACTTCTTATCGCTATAAACACGCCTCCCCATTCACTGTCCGGCCTGTCTCTGCGGTATACATTCCAATCTGAGTTTAGGATTTCATTACTGTTTACGTCTGGTTTCAGCCAACTTTCTGTCCCTAGTATTATATGGGCGTTGTGACCGTTTATTAATGAGAGCAGTTCTGGGACGTTTCTATAGACGCTCCTGCAGTTTACTATTAACACATTAATATTGTTATTCCCTGTTGCATTTTGCCTACTCCTACCTTGCCGCGTCCCAGGAGGCGTCTTGTCGGGCCTAGGGAGGGAATTCTCTAACCCAAAAAACCCCCATGTGCACTCCACACGTACTCGGCTACCCTTGTAACCGTTTCTGGCGTGTAGTGCACGCCTGACCTATTCAGAGGGACCCTACATTTCTCCACCCAATAGCGGAGGTCGAGAAATTTGCACCCCAGATTTCCGCAGAATCGTCTGAGCCTCTGGTTTAAGCCTTCCACTCGGCTCCAAACCAGAGGCCCGCGATCGGTTCTGGGAACGATACTACAAATAGTTAGCTCTGATTCCACCCCGTGAGCGAGGCTTTCCGCCTTCACCAATTCCGCCAACCGCTTGTACGAACTGAGGATGACCTCTGAACCCAGACGGCAGGAGTAATTGGTGCTGACATGAGCAACAATTTGCAGTCGGGTGCACCCAGTGCTCTCTATCGCCGCGGGTAGGGCCTCCTCGACATCTCGGATGAGACCCCACGGCAAGCAGACAGAGTGAACACTGGCCTTCTTCCCCGACCTTTCCGCTATTTCTCTAAGGGGCTCCATCATATGATGACTGAAAATAAATTTTCTGATCAGTCTGCTAATTTTCGGATCAGACGAGGTTCTAGAAGTGATACAATAGGATAGTCACCGTTCTCTGCACTACTTTTGAAGCAGGTCACCTTTTTCTTTTGAACATGAGATCTAATACCCTCACGTAGGCGCAGAATCGGAGATTCTTTTTATCTGCTTGCTAGTGACTCCTGTTGGCCAGCATGTCGTAGTTGAGCAAAGATACTAAGTATGAGGATCTTCGGCCCGTGCGCTTCGATAGATGGAGTTCGATATGCAGTTTAAATATAGGTCACTCACTTGCGTCCACGTCTGTCGGCTGGGGTGGCCGAGCGGTTCTAGGCGCTCAAGTCTAGAACCGCGCGGGCGCTACGGTCGCAGGTTCGAATCCTGCCTCAGGGATGGATGTGTGTGATGCCCTTAGGTTAGTTAGGTTTAAGTAGTTCTACGTTCTAGGGGACTGATGACCTCAGAAGTTATGTCCCATAGTGCTCAGAGCCATTTGAACCATTTTTTAAGGGGTCGTGAGGTAAAATGAAGTTCAGTGATAATATGTGTATTAGGTAGAGCTGTCTGTACCATCCCACAAAAACGATTTTGTATTCAGAAGATCCAACTCCTTTGTGAGCGTGTTAGGATCAATTCCCTTCCCATTCTTGTGTTAGGTAACAAATGTGTTTCCGTCAATATAGTATACAAATGAACAGTAATCTTCTGTAGACCTGTAACAGGTATCTTCCTTGAAGTTGATACCATTTTATTTACTGTTCTATTGCAGATCCTTTCCTCGTCTTCAAATAAAAAAAGGTGGTAAACATGTTTCTCTAGTCAATTCGAGCTTCGTGGCGGGAAGTATCAGGCGACTGTATTGTTTGATTTCTCGCAACTAAGCTGAGTCAGAGAACTTTGTATCCCTCGATCAATATGTTAATAAATTATAAAGAAAGCTTTTATATTGTATTACTAGAAACTTTTGGTCAACTATCCTCACTTGATTATTTGCCTTAAATGTTGCAATCTGCAAAGTCAGCAATGCTGAAAAAATGTATTAAACAGCGTGTAATAATCGAAGGACTTTTTGGTTTAAGGTCACCGTGTGGTGCGGGTTTACAGCATATTTATCATAGGGTCATATTTTTTCGAAGAGAGAGGTGCTTCCGGTCCTGTTACCTGTACCGTCATTGGTAATCGCTATGAATATATTTTGCGCAACCACGTCATTTTAGCTCTCCAACAGCGTGGATGTATGGATAGGATCCTTTTTTTGCAAGGTGGAGCACCTCCGCCCACTGAAAAATCAGTTAAGCAGCTCCTGAAGTGCTATTTCGGAAATGCTAGAATTATCAGCAGCCATTTCCCTACAGCCTGGCCGTCCCGATCACTTGATCTTAATTCGTGTGACTTCTGGCTGTGGGGCTATCTGAAAGATGTGTTCAGTGTTCCGACTGCAAACTAAGCTGCACTGAAGGCAAGGATTGCGCAACACATTATGAACGTGAACCCGGAAACACTTCGATCAGTTGAGGATAATGGTGTTTCTCGATTTCAAATTGTTGCAGAAAACTATGGACAGCATATTGAACATTTTTTGCGCCAGTTACACAGAAATTAATAATCCGATTTGATTTCGATTGATGCTTTTTTATGCGGTTTTTGGCCTCAGGACGATTAAAAACCGATTTTTCCCATACGATGTGATGTGGCCTTGCCATGGTGGATGGGCTTACGTAACTAACAGTATCACACCTGGTCACCTATGCACACTGAATAATTCAGTTTGTTTAACGTCAAACGTACACCTTAGGCATTGTTGTATAATTCAGTTGTCATTTGTAGTCAACCACCATTAAATTATGATGCTTAGAGCGTCGTCTATTGATACATTTTATAACTATTTGTTTTTCTTCTGCCATACGTTTTCCCTCTTCTCCAATAAGATTCTGTTGCAATTTGACATCATTCTGACCTGTGGTGTGATTTCTACAGCGGTTTGAAAATTTAATTTTAATTATAATCAACCTGTACATGTATTTAATTTTTTTCATTTTTGACGCAACTACTTTCTTATGACACAATCATAACCGGTTTCGGCTTTCGAAGGGCATCTTCAGATGTTACAACTGTGAACAGAATATCTTAAATTTAAAAAAAATGGCTCTGAGCACTATGAGACTTAACTTCTGAGGTCATCAGTCCCCAATAACTTAACTACTTAAACCTAACTAACCTAAGGACATGACAACATCCATGCCCGAGGCAGGATTCGAACCTGCGACCGTAGCGGTCGCGCGTTTCCAGACTGTAGCGCCTAGAGCCGCTCGGCCACCCCGGCCGGCTCTTAAATTAAGACCTGAAACAAACGTCGTTATTTTCACTATGGCAGCTTATGAGGTTAATATTAACGTGCATATGGTCCATACCTGTGGGCCGCATTTTTCATATTTAATGATTTTACGACTGAAGATTTTATTGTAGAGGACGCGAATCTCTGCGGTAGCGTTCTCGCTTCCCGCGCCCGCGTTCCCGGGTTCGATTCCCGGCGGGGTCAGGGATTTTCTCTGCCTCGTGATGACTGGGTGTTGTGTGATGTCCTTAGGTTAGTTAGGTTTAAGTAGTTCTAAGTTCTAGGGGAATGATGACCATAGATGTTAAGTCCCAGCCAGCCAGAGTGGCCGAGCGGTTAAAGGCGCTACAGTCGCAGGTTCGAATCCTGCCTCGGGCATGGATGTGTGTGATGTCCTTAGGTTAGTTAGGTTTAAGTATTTCTAAGTTCTAGGGAACTTATGACCACAGCAGTTGAGTCCCATGGTGCTCAGAGCCATTTGAATCATTTGAACCATTTTGTTAAGTGCCATAGTGCTCAGAGCCATTTGAACCATTTGACGCGAATCTCGCGGAAGGAGTAGGCAAGCAAAAGTACACTTGTTTTATATGCGTATAATTCCGTGCGTTTTTATTTTAATTTTGGTTGATAACACATGAACACTTGTTCATCAAATACATGTTAATTGCAATTAAGCAACCTCAGTGGTAGGCCGAACGAAAAATAATTCCACTTGTTTCAGGTCTTAATTTAAGCTTGTTTTTTATCTGTCTTGTGGTATCTGAAGATGGTCTTTGAAGGCCGAAATCGGTTATGATTGTATCACAAAAACGTTATTGTGCCAAAAGTTTCTACTATTTGTGTCGGTGACGTGAGAAATTTGTCATTTTTTGGTTTCTGTTGATGGCGATGCTTAATTTTTTTCATATCCTGTTAAACGTTAGACGGTTCATGGCCCTGCTTTATTTGGTGTTCAGCAAAGGCAGAATGCTTCTTTTCATACTTTCGGTGTCTACTGTAGTTTTTGTGGTGTCACCGCCAGACACCACACTTGCTAGGTGGTAGCCTTTAAATCGGCCGCGGTCCGTTAGTATACGTCGGACCCGCGTGTCGCCACTATCAGTGATTGCGGACCGAGCGCCGCCACACGGCAGGTCTAGAGAGACTTCCTAGCACTCGCCCCAGTGGTACCACCGACTTTGCTAGCGATAGTTCACTGACAAAATACGCTCTCATTTGCCGAGACGATAGTTAGCATAGCCTTCAGCTACGTCATTTGCTACGACCTAGCAAGGGGCCATTACCAGTTACTATTGAGATTATGAATAATGTACCATCAAGAGCGATGTTCACCATTAATGGATTAAAGTTAAGTATTCCAGCAGCAACGTACGTTTTTTGCTAAAGTCTAATTTCCTTGTCCTGTTTCAGACCTCACACCAGGCTGCGTGAGCTAAAACGTGTGCCTTTCGGCTTCCTCTAACAACACGGGGTTGGCTCTCCTGCCAACCCACAACAGTTTTCAACCAGCGAAGCAAAATATTTCGTGAGAACACTTCCGGAGGAGCTTCCTCAGAGCGTCGCAGGCCGGATGGTGTGTCAGTGGCATTTCCACACGCACGAGACGCCGTGAGTCGCGTCCAGCATGTGGGAGGAGTGTCACAGCCCATCCCCGATGCGTCACGCCGCCGGACGGAAAGGCGTGGGCAGCGGCCAGCTCCTCCCGGCTCCAGCCGCGCCAATTCGCGACGTTTCCCGCCAGCTCACCGAGGAAGCCGCCCCCCCCCCCCACACACACACGCTGGTTCACGCACTTGCAGGGGCAATACAAAAGCCCAATTGCGCAGCAGCAGACGCCCGTAGTTTGTCATCGAACATAAATCCCTATTGCTCAAGGCCTTCTTACCACGAAATACAATGTGAGCGATCTGTGGAGGAACATTTAAACACTAACCTTTACACAAAAGCCTCAAAGTAACTAGATGTTCATACTTACTAAGGATTGCGCAAGTAAGAAAAGGCGAATGTAAACTGAAAAGCTCGACAACAAATGGTTCAAATGACTCTGAGCACTATGGGACTTAACTTCTGAGGTCATCAGTTCCCTAGAACTTAGAACTACTTAAACCTAACTAACCTAAGGACATCACACACATCCATGCCCGAGGCAGGATTCGAACCTGCGACCGCAGCGGTCGCGCGGTTCCAGAATGAAGCGCCTAGAACCTCTCGGCCACACCGGCTGGCGCTTGACAACACTTCCAGACAACATAGTATTGTTCTTCACTACGTAACAAGTATTTGTTTACGTAAATCGTAATGCCAGTTACGTGTGATCAGAGCACTAGACTCCGACCCTAGAGGTCCAGGTTTCAACCTCGGACAGTGACAGAGAATCTTCAACTTTCCGGTTCCTTCGGATGGCCCCGTCTCCACTCAGCCTTCTGTCAAATGAGTACCAGACATCTTTCCCCGGGGCAAAAGGCGCCGGAGCAATGTGCGCGCACCCGCCTACTGCCGCGACGAAGAAAGGCTACACTCTACCCTAGTCGGGCCAATAGCATGGTCAAGCGCTTGCCTCACAGACTTTACTTATACAGGGTGGTTCATTGATCGTGACCGAGCCAAATATCTGACGAAATAATGGTCAAAAGAAAAAACTACAAAAAACGAAACCTGTCCAGCTTGAACGGGGAAACCAGATGGCGCTATGGTTGGTCCGCTATATTGCGCTGCCAAAGCTCAAACGGATAACAACTGCGTTTTTTTAAAAAATAGGAACCCCCATTTTTATTACATATTCGTGTGGTACGTAAAGTAATATGAATGTTTTAGTTGGACCACTTTTTCCGCTTTGTGGCAGATGGCGCTGTAATAGTCACAAACATATAGCTCACAATTTTAGACGAACAGTTGGCAACAGGTAGGTTTTTTAAATTAAAACACAGATCGTAGGTACGTTTGAACATTTTATTTCGGTTGTTCCAATGTGATACACGTACCTTTGTGAACTTATCATTTCTGAGAATGCATGCTGTTACAGCGTGATTACCTATAAATACCACATTAATGCAATAAATGCTCAAAATGATTGTAACGACATTTCTCTCAACAGCGAGTAGTTCGCCTTCCGTAATGTACGCACATGCATTGACAATGTGCTGACGCATGTTGTCAGGCGTTGTCGGTGGATCACGATAGCAAATATCCTTCAGCTTTCCCGACAGAAAGAAATCCGGGGACGTTGGATCCGGTGAACGTGCGGGCCTTGGTATGGTGCTTCGACGACCAATCCACCTGTCATGAAATATGCTATTCAATACCGCTTCAACCACACGTGAGCAATGTGCCGGACATCCATCATGTTGGAAGTACATCGCCATTCTGTCATGCAGTGAAACATCTTGTAGTAACATCGGTAGAACATTACGTAGGAAATCAGCATACAGGGCACCATTTAGATTGCCATCGATAAAGTTGTCCTTCCTCCCATCACGCTGCACCATACATTAACCCGCCAAGATCGCTAATGTTCCACTTGTCGTAGCCATAGTGGATTTTCCGTTGCCCAATAGTGCATATTATGCCGTTATACGTTACCGCTGTTGGTGAATGACGCTTCGTCGCTAAATAGAACGCGTGCAAAAAATCTGTCATCGTCCCGTAATTTCTCTTGTGCCCAGTGGCAGAACTGTACACGACGTTCAAAGTCGTCTCCATGCAATTTCTGGTGCATAGAAATATGGCACGTGTGCAATCGATGTTGATATAGCATTCTCAACACCGACGTTTTTGAGATTTCCGATTCTCGAGCAATTTGTCTGCTACTGATGTGCGGATTAGCCGCGACAGCAGCTAAAACACCTGCGTGGGCATCCTCATTTGTTGCAGGTTGTGGTTGACGTTTCACATGAGGCTGAACACTTCCTGTTTCCTAAAATAACCTAACTATCCGGCGAACGGTCCGGACACTTGGATTATGTCGCCCAGGATGCCGAGCAGCGTACATAGCACACGCCCGTTGGGCATTTTGATCACAATAGCCATACATCAACACGATATAGACCTTTCCCGCAGTTGGTAAGCGGTCCATTTTAACACGGGGAATGTATCACGAAGCAAATACCGTCCGCACTGGCGAATGTTACGTGATAGCACGTACTTATACGTTTGTGACTATTACAGCGCCATCTACCACAAAGCGAAAAATATGGTCCAACTAAAACATTAATATTTCTTTACGTACTACATAAATATGTGATAAAAAATGGGGGTTCCTATTTTAAAAAACGCAGTTGATATCCGTTTGACCTATGGCAGCGCCATCTAGCGGGCCAACCATAGCGCCGTCTAGTTTCCCCTTGAAAGAAGACGAGTTCGTTCGTTGTACTTTTTACGTTTGATGCTTATTTCGTGATATATTTGGCCCGGTCATTATCAGTTTACCACTGTGTATAAATATACATCGTATGCGTCTCATCGTAGATACGCGGAGTGTTTCATGATTCCCGTTACGCGGTTCTAGTCGGTGCAGAGAGGACTTAACAGACAAACTTTTGACAAGGAAATCATGCCTATAAATGTACCGCTTGGATATAAAATAACTTTGATGAGTGGGTCACTACCAAATCTCGCACTTCGCCGTGCGCATGCAAACTGAGAAGAGTCGTCGGTACCTCTCGCAGATACATCAGTTACTACTTTCGTTCGACTAAAACAACGACTGTGAGAAACTGGTGCTATTGCAATCGAGGAGATCACGGCAAGTGCCGTAACCCAGTTTCCCAATGTTTTTTCCTTTAGTGTAACAGCGGTCAAAATAAGCTAACACATGTCTTGGCTTATCCGTAGATACTGCACCGTTCCTGAAAGAACGACCAAGCTTTCGAGGTATGTTCCAGGACATTTATGTATCACTTACGGTGCGAGCTATTCATGCGAAGTGGTGGCGCAGTAGTTAGCGTCGTGGCATTTTAATTTTGCCCCCGTATTCAGAACCCGATAATTACTTTTATTTGTTTTTCATTTATATACACATGTCTGTGGAAGATTACTACACGAATGTCTTCAAGTGTATACTGATATAACTTTGTCCATATTCAAGTACTAATCGTACGTCAGATGACTGAATTTTTAAAAAGGAAAAAATCATTTTAAATTGTTTTTGGTGAAATTCCTGAAATGTAACCTCATTCATAATCAGTTACAAGCGCCAGTTTTTTGAAAAAGTAATCCATTAGGCATGGACGCCACGAAATTATTACAAACTCGCGAAATTTCAGCAACGTTTATTATACTTCTTTCCCAAATGAGATTCACAGGAAGAAATGTCATATGGCCAACCTGCCTTCGCGCAATGCTCGTGGTGTTCGGAATATCTGTGTTTCAGATTGGTATCATCAAAGGAATGAAGAAAATCTTCCTGAATAATTACACATGAATAAAATATATCAATTTATATAAGGATTGATATGAGGATGAAATATCAACATATGAGAATTAAAAAGAATTGTAACCCGTCAACGTACCATATATGCATTTTAAACAGTAAATATGTGATCCTTATTGTTAAATTCAGTTGTAATTTTATAATTAACATAACAACCTTCCATCCCCTAATTTAATGAGAAAAATTCGTACAGTAACCTTCTATGGACATGGTCAGAGAAATGAAAACAATGAAAATAAAATAATCAAAATCAACAAATAAGCAACTCCGCCACCGCCAGTTCCGATCCCGGGGCCTCATCTCGCAACTGGTGAGGCAGCAGGAGGCGGACGAGTAACTTCTCGTAAAAAAACGTTGGTCCATCTTGCTCTGGATGGTCGCACACTGTGAGGACCCTGCCCAGGGTTACAGGTGAAACCTCGTCAACAGTCTCAAAGGCGGAAGAGGAATCCTGGCTCCCAAGTACCCAATGACAGAGAGGACTGTAGAACCTACGGGGGAAAACCATGGAAAATAATCATTTCGGACTAACAGTGGTTTTCTGTATTGGAATTTATTTCCTATCATTTACACCGTACAATTTCAGTTGTAGAATAGAAAAATCCAGGTGATAACTCACAGAGGAATCCACCATTGCTTTAGGCAATACATCGGTACCTACGGTTCTTGTTGAGTTCCAACATCTGAAGTGATGATGAGTCGAAGCATCCTTGGTATCTATCCCAACTGGAGCCCAAAAGGAAATTCTTCGTAGGCACTTTGGATGTGAACTCATTACTAAAAATTGGTAAACGAAAAAAATTTGAAATTCTCTGAGATAAGCATGCAATACAAATTTTAGCTGCACATGAATCAAGATTTTTGTACGAAAATTTACAGAAACCAAAAACCATAGAAATTTTAAGGATAAACCAGCAATAAAAATTATGAATGATACGCCAATGCTTGGTAACGACTTTTATATTAAAAAAATTAGTAGGTAATATTACAGAATTCAAATCCAGTTCAAAAAGACTTTCTCTTCTCACAGTGAAACGCAAAAATAAACAGTATACCTCTGTTAATTGCCTTGCTCCAATTAATGATGACAATAAGAATAATCCGAGAAAAGTAGAGGTATTCTGGAAACTTCTGGAAGACGAAATATCAAAAATTATGTTGTGGTAGTACCTGGGGACAACGCAAAAAAGGGTAGGAGAAAGCTTTTCGAAAAATAGTAGGAGAATATGCAGCCGATAACAGAATGAACAAAACTGGCACGAGGCTAGTTAATCTTTGTAAAACCATTGAATTGAAGTTGATGTTAACTTCCTTCAAAAAATTTCCAAGAAAAGCAGAACATGGTTATCTCCAAAGATAATACTGGAAGTGTTCCAGTTAAATTAAGTGGCTATTTCTCACAGCAATATTAAAGAAATCGTGAAGGTAAAAGTAACAAGAAACAGGGAATTTGACTCTTATCGTTCCCTGACTAAAGTTAAACTGCAACGCCTCCATAAGAAAAACCAAAGGAGACAACAGAAATTGGTTAAACATAACAAAGACAGCTTATTATCACAAAAGAGGCAATAAAACATTTTCAAGAGGAAACTACATAGCTAAATCAGAGAAATGGAAAGAATTATCCAAAGAAATCAACAGAGCAACTAATAATGTATTTGGATCAACAAAAACGTAGAGGAAAGTCTGATGAAATGAAACTTGTGAAAAAAAAAACCGTTGCAGAAAGAGCAAAACAGTGGAAGAAATGGAAATGTTCTGGGAAAACTGAGCACCTTGATGACTTTAAAATGCAAAGGAAAGAAACAGCAAGAATAATAAAAGAGTGCTGAAAGTTATTTTGAGAAGTCACAGCCTCTTGACATAGAGAACAGCTTTGTTAACAATAACTCCTGGAATTTATTCCGGAGTTTCTATCAGATGTTAAAAAATCATCTAAAGAGTCACCAAACTCCAAGTATTTGCTTCAGAGATGAAAATGGTGAATTAGGTATAAGCAATATCCAGAATTGTGAAATGCTAAGAAAGTATTTTGAACAGATCTTGAACTGCGAAAAACCAAACTGTAAGCTAGTATTTTCAGATCTTCATAAAAATAAGCAGATCCACCATCTACAAATGAAGAAATTAAAAAATCAATAAAGACTCTGAAAAACAACAAAGCCAATGGAGAAGACTATATTACAGCTGAACTTATGAAATGGTCTCAATCAAAAATTATGACTAACCATCAGATCATGCTTGAAGAAATATGGGAAACTAAAAAGATTTCAGAAGGCTGGAGGGTGGTTCTTCTCCATCCTTTGCGAAAGAAAGGTGATAAGCATGATGTAAATTACTGTAGAGGTATATCTCTGTTGCCAGTGGGTTATGAAATGTCTTCAACCATGTAGACAAGGTAGAAGAAATGCGTCTTAGCCATTTGGGAAAATATCAGAATGGACTTAGAAAGGGCAGATTTTGCTCAGAATAGGTTTTAGTCTAGTACGATAATCAGTCACAGAGTTACAAACACAGAGTTAAATGGTTCAAATGGCTCTGAGCACTATGGGACTTAACATCTAGGGTCATCAGTCCCCTAGAACTTAGAACTACTTAAACCTAACTAACCTAACTAACCTAAGGATTCCCCGCCGGGAATCGAACCCGGGAACCCGGGCGTGGGAAGCAAGAACGCTACCCCACGACCACGAGCTGCGGACAAACACAGAGTTACAAACTGTAAAGATATAGTTGTAACATTTATACATCTTAAAAAGGCATTTGATTCGGATGATTGGGAAATACTAGATAAAGCGATCCGAGAATTTGGTATTAAATCTAAACTAGCAAGCCTTATTCGTAAAACGCTCAGAGGCACCAAATTAAAAGTAAAGTTTCGGGGTGCAATATCTAAGGCATTCAAAACAGAAACAGGTGTAAGTCAAGGTGACGGCTTGTCCCCATTTCTGCGTCCTAGAGAAAATAGTAAGAGGATGGAAACCAAAACTAAAGAACATCAGCTATCTTTAATAAGGCTGGGGACTAAGATCGAAGGTATTGCAATTCACTGTCCAGCATTTGCGGATGATTTTGCCATTCTTTTTGAAAACGTTAAAAATGCAGAAATGTATCTCAGTATCTTAAAAGAAACGGTCAACGATTCAAGTCTAAGTTATACTGTAGAAAAAAAAATTATGACAAACAATAAATATGCTCGAGAATTCCTGGTAACAGGTGTTGGACAGATGAAGAGGGTTAATAATTTTAAATAGCTGGGAGAAGTGATTCAGGGAAATGTGTTAGAAAAAATCGAAGAGTACAGAAAACGGAGAGAGCATATGGTATAAACAGGAACATTTACAACAAAAGGTCGCGGTCTAAAAATTCGAAAATACAGCACTACATCACAGTACAAAGCAAGAAAGTCATTATTCAAGTGATTGTGTGGTGCAGAATAACAAATTACACAAACTTTAAATCCTAGGAAGAAGTGTCATTAGGAGAACACTCTTTCCCCTAAGAAATAAAGCGGTATGGAAACTAAGAAGTAATGAAGAAGTGTATCGCAAGGCACAACTGACATATTGTGGAAGAGATGACTTCTATTTTTTGGACATTTACACATAATGAACGGTTACAGGTTAACTAAACCAATATCTTTGGAACAAGGAGTCAAGAATAGCTTGGAGTCAAGCAGTTAGGGAAGATTTCGAATGAAGTAGGTGAAAAAGATGCAACAGAAAGAAAGATTTTTAAGAAGAACATGTTAAAATTGGAAGGATTACGAGGTAGGAGGAAGAAGAAGACGGGGTCAAAATGATCTGAGAAAGGACACATAGTGAGAAGGTAAGGAAACTGGAGGAAGAATTTCGAGATTTGTGGTAAGATCCTATGGGACTAAACTGCTGAGGTCATCGGTCCCTAAGCTTACACACTACTTAATCTAACTTACGCTAAGGACAACACACACACCCATGCCCAAGGGAGGCCTCGAACTCGAACCTCCGACGACAGGGGGGGGGAGGGGGGAGGGACACGTACGAAAGGTGGCAAGGTGCCTCAGACCTGGAAAGAAGGACGAAGGAGGAAGCACCGAAATTGGCTCGTGTTCCTTAGGTGGCTCAAACGCAAAAAGAAAAGAAAAACAATAATCGTGTTTCGAACAAGAGATGCAAAGTTAAGAAACTGTGGCGTTAACGACGGAGCCAGCATTTCGTCTGAGAATATCGCCCAGTTAGAGGCACTTACAGTTCCTTGGGAATTCCTCGAAAACATTGATCATCGTTTTTCAGAGACAGTCGAGTATCTACGGATATGCTGAGATACGTTTTCACTTATTTTTAGTCCTCTGCCACTGAGCGAAGTACCCGGGAAATCGAGGGATGGCATTTGTCGCGTTCTTCATGTGAGGTGGTTGACTGTGGTGCTTCACGAACGCTCCAAACTCTCGACTTTGAAGACGGCGTCTTCCGTCAAGAGGAGCCGCCGACGACGCGACACGGTCTCCTGTAGAACGCATAGGTCAGAGCACGTTTTTTCCGCTTTGTGTGTGTAATGTGAAGCATGAGATTTGAAAATGATCCGATCTTCAAACGCATTTCATCCAAACGGTACATTTTCGGACATGAGTTCCTTATCAAAAATTTATCTGATAAGTCCCTTCTACAATCCCCGTGTGTTGCAAAGATTGCATTGACACCAGTTCGTGGTAATTTGAAGCGTTGAAAACGTTCAGTTGATTTCAGTTCGTGGTTTATATCTTTGGAAAAAATGCTATCAGTGAGGCGTCGAAATATTCGTCGGCGTACGCGTACCGCTGCCCAACTACATGATCGTCGACTTAATGAGACTAACGAAGAGTGTAGACAGCGTTTGGAGGCAAATGGAATAAAAGCATTTGAAGCGCGATTCATTATGACTCCGGAACAACGGATACAGCGTAGTTAGATTCGCTCATTCGGAGCTTAAGACAAATTAATTTCTGATGTCAAAATCTACGGCCGGAAGTGACACTTCTAACTGAACCTTTGGCGTTCAGATACGATCCAACAGTCAATTATAGGAAATTTGTTGTTATGGCTAACTTTACAATCCTTCCTGTTCGTAGGTTAAAACCAAGTGAAATACTGTCACTGAAGCTACCATGATCACAAATCCTGCAGCTGGAAAGGTCTTCATCATACCCCATGTGCTCATCATTCCAACCGACTTATCGGTTCATTTGACTTCCGTCTGAAATAAAAATGAATAAAACCAGAGCGAGGGAGGAGGAGTAGATGGACAAAGAATTGGGGGGGGGGGAGGGGATGGATATAAAGAAGAGGAAAGGGGATATGGCCAGAGAGATGAAGGAGGAGGAGACGAATACAGAGAGTGTGGGATAAGAGACGAGGTAACAGGGGAAGGGTGATGGACTGAGACAGGGGGAAGAGGATGACATGGAAAAAGGAATGATGGATGAAAGGGATAAAGAGAGAGAGGGCGAGGTGGCCGAAGGAAATTAGGACACACATCCAGTTCCCATATATATTTAGCAATTGTGAAACATTTCCAGGTTTGCTAGCTTCAAATAAGCAGGACGTGGTCAGCGACATCCACTTACAATACAGACAGAAAATACCGTTATAAAATGCGGTAAAGCTAAATTGAGAGCTATACAAAAATGGTAGCAAGACCGCAAAGTAAATAGCCATCAAAGTTACGGCAAAACTAAGTCCACCAGCTCAAAACAATATCAGAGTTCAACATGATGATTTACATGCGATTCAAAAAACAATAACTCATGCTCTGTCGTCAGTCTGTAATACAACCGGAAAAAAGAGTTCTACTCTGGAGCACACTCACACCTCCCGAAACGTACAATCCTTTTAAAAGTTTCTGGTCAAAAGATTCTGGTCATACATAAAGCAAACCAGTGGCAAGACGCAATCAATACCTTCACTGCGCGATAACAACGGTGAAGTCACTGATAACAGTGTCACTAAAGCAGAGTTATTAAACACGATTTTCCGAAACTTCTCCACCAAAGAAAATGAACTAAATAATCCTGAATTCCAATCAAGAACAACTGCCAAGAAGAGAAACATAGAAGTAGATATCCTCGGAGTAACGAAGCAACTTAAATCACTTAATAAAGGCAAGGCCTCCTGTCCAGATTGTATACCAGTCAGGTTCCTCTCAGAGTATGCTGATGAAATAGCTCCATATTTAGCAATTATGTAGAACCACTCGCTCACAGAAAGATCCGTACCTAAAGACTGGAAAATTGCTCAAGTCACACCAATACCCAAAAAGGCAAGTAGGAGTGATCCGCTGAACTACAGGCATATATCACTAACGTCGATTTGCAGTAGGATTTTGGAACATATACTGTTTTCGAACATTATGAAGTACCTCGAAGAAAACGATTTATTAACACATAATCAGCACTGTTTCAGAAAATATCGTTGTTGTGAAACACAAGTAGCTCTTTATACTCATGAAGTAATAAGTGCTATCGACAGGGGATGTCAAATTGATTCCATATTTTTAATTTCCTGAAGGCTTTCGACACCGTTCCTCACAAGCGTCTTCTAACCAAACTGAGTGCCTACGGAGTATCGCTTCAGTTGTGCGACTGGATTCGTGATGTCCTGTCAGAAAGGTCACAGTTCGTAGTAATGGACGGAAAGTCATCGAGTAAAACAGAAGTAATATCCGGCGTTCCCCAAGGAAGTGTTATAGGCCCTATATTGTTCCTGATCTATATTAACGACATAGGAGACAATCTAAGTAGCCGTCTTAGGTTGTTTACAGATGATGCTGTCATTTACCGTCTTGTAAAGTCATCAGATGATCAAAACGACTTGCAAAATGACTTAGATGAGATATCTGTATGGTGCCAAAAGTGGTAATTGAGTCTGAATAAGGTTTAAAAATGGTTCAAATGGCTCTGACCATTATGCGACTTAACTTCTGAGGTCATCAGTGAAGTTATTCACATCAGTACTAAAAAAATCAGCTAAATTTCGATTACGCGATAAGTCACACAAAACTGAAGGCTGTTAATTCAACTAAATACTTAGGCATTACAATTACAAATACCCTAAATTATAATGATCACATAGATAATGTTGTGAGTAGAGCTAACCAAAGACTGCGATTCATTGGCAGAACACTTAGAAAGTGCAACAGGTCTACTAAATAGGGGAGATAGTGTCACAGACTTGATACGTGAAATGGAGTGGCAATCATTAAAACAAAGGCTTTTGTCGTTGCGACGGGATCTTCTCGTGAAATTTCAGTCACCAGTTTTCTCCTGGGATTGCGAAAAAATTCTGTTGGCACCAACCTACATAGGGAGAAATGATCATCACGACAAAATAAGAGAAATCAGGACTCGCACAGAAAAATTTAAGTGCTCGTTTTCCCCGCGTGCCGTTCGAGAGGGAACGGTAGAGAGACAGCTTGAAGGTGGTTCATTGAATCCTCTGCCAGGCACTTTATTGTGAATAGCAGAGTAATCAGGTAGATGTAGAAAAGGTGCTGCATGGTAGCAGCCATTCACTGCCCAGAATAAGACACCTCCATGACCGAATACCACTAGTTACCACAGGTAGGCCTGCCTCCTTGCAGAACTTATGTGGAAGTGTCCAGAACCGCTCCCTCGAGCTCTTTACTCGGGAAGTCCTTGTCTCTGCTTGACCCCCATAGTGCTCCACCACTGTCTGCTTTCCCACACCAAAATACATCGTTCTTGAAACCTGCAGACATGATTTGACCCATCCTGACCACTTCCCAGAACAAACCAGTATGTTACAACAGTGTTTAAATAAAGAAATGTCATAAACATCCGGTCACACTCAGACCATTCACAATAAATATGAATGGAAGTTTCTGCATAAATAAATAAGCCAGTACTCTTGCGCAAATGCACTCACGATAAATGACAACACATTGTCGTTAAAAGTTGATTAAACAGTTGCTTAGGCCTGCTCATCGGAAGTGTCTTTTGTCACTCTTTCACAAATGTGTTGTCATCTAACACAAACGAATGACCCAATTCTTAACTTACCGTGATTTTGCATTATCGATTGTAATTAATATTTACTGACAAACTAGTAAAATATTCCTAGTAAAATATTCCTTAAATAAATACACAAGTATTACAAAATGTGAGGTATTCACGCTGTGTTAATTAATGTAATTTTTTGGAGCACCTCCCGTACAAACGCCATGCGTTATAAATTCTTGAAGAGTTGTAAGGAGCCATGCCTCAGCTTATCTGACACTCCGTCATTTCTTGGAGCATCTCCTGTACAAAGGCCATGTGAGCAACAGCAGTCAAAATTCCCCGCACTTGGTTTTCCGCATTTCTGGCCACGCTGCTCGTCTCTGCACGTGACTAGCCGGGCTGGCCGCTCTCCGCTAGCGTTCAACAGATTCACTTCACCTCGCACCAGTTCTGGGTGGGCGAATCGCACGCCTATAAGCGCAACCACGTTACAAACGGGATTCAAATGTTCTTTAAAAGACGGATAGAGTGATGTAACGTTTACTAATGTGGCCACTGGAACTTTCGTGAAAATTACCCGATAAATGAGTTAAAGTTGTTTATTAAGTTATCAGATTCCGTGGAACAATGAGAGCCAAAGGTACCTGCTCATGGAACGAGTCGGTTCGAATTCCGTGACGTTTCGGGCGTGCAGCGAGAAGACGTCGACATCTTACCATGATATTATGGCTGAAAATCATTCAGCCACATTCAACTAAAGGTGGCTGAGCCGGCCGCTGTGGACGAGTGGTTCTAGGCGCTTCAGTCCGAAACCGCGCTGCTGTTACGGTCACAGGTTCGAATCCTGCCTCGGGCATGGATGTGTGTGACGTTCTTAGGTTAGATAGGTTTAATTAGTTCTAAGTCTAAGAGCTGTCGGGCGTGGCCGGAACTTGGACCATCCGGGCCGTCATGCGCTGTTGCCGTTTTTCGGGGTGCACTCAGCCTCGTGTTGCCAATTGAGGAGCTACTAGACCGAATAGTAGCGGCTCCGGTCAAAGAAAACCATCATAACGACTGGGAGAGCGGTGTGCTGACACTACGCCCCTCCTATCCGCATCCTCAGTTGAGGACGACGCGGCGGTCGGATGGGCCCGATGGGCTACTTGTGGCCTGAAGACGGAGTGCTAGGGGACTGATGACCTCAGATGTTAAGTCCCATAATGCTTAGAGCCATTTGAACCATTTTAAAAGTGGCTGAATGTTTGTCATCCTAAATATTGTGGCAACATGTAGACATCATGTGGCAGTAGCCCAAAACCTCTTGCAATAATCATCACGTCAGGGAACTTCAAGAAACACAGGTTGTACGTAGTTTGAAGAATGTTGATTAGAAACTTTACAAAGTAATTAACAAAACACGAAAAAAGTTGTTAGATAACGTTCAAATAAATAACACATTACAGAAAAAAGTTCTCAGGCACACTGCGAGGGACTCCTGTACAGAATTGATGGAGTGGCCCACAAGGAAACCTGTCAACTTTGATTTGAATACTTGGGGTTTGTCACTCTTTTTTTCGGTTCTGTTGCAAGCCTATCGGAAATGAAACTGCTGAATGTAGCACAGCTTTCTGTACAATGCTTAAAGAAGTGTCGTCCAATTGTACATCGTTTTACGGTCGACTGTTCATTATGAATGTTGCAGTTTCTTCTGGGTGAGTCAATTCCTCACCAAATCCCATGGCGGAGTAATAATTCAGAAACGCCTGAACGACGACCTACGTGAAGGTCATGAAATGACAGTGCATAATTTATTAGCTTGTCCGTTCTTTTTATGACAGGATATTCTTCATTATTGCTCACTAAAATCTAACACATACGATACAATAGAGTGAAAGTAAACACCACGAAGTAGGATTCTTATGCGAGACTTCGTAGTATCAAGCCTTTCGACTATGTACTTGTATCTACAACAGCTGTTCATTTAAACATAGGTACTTAACACAAATTTGAATTAGTTTTACTAAGCCTCTTCAGATACGCTAGAAGTTTGCATGCAGTTTCAAAACAATCGTAGATATCCTGATATCTGTGTCGTACAAAGGAATGCCAGGGGGAAAAACATTTTATCTCAGTAGCGTGGGCTTATATTCTTGCTGCGTACGCCGAAGGAGACTGGCATGCGAATACCACGTAGTACTGTTTACACAACAACAGCCGTTTCCAGGCGTCTTGCTTTTGAGTTTTACCGTGTATGCGTTTTGGAAAACTTTCCAAGCCCCAATAACAAATGCTGTATAACTTTACTTGCTTTTCAAAAGATTTCGAATGTCATTAAAATGTGTGTCGCTCCATTAAAAAAAGCTAAACTTGCCACATTATGTCCCATTGTACAAGAGTTAAGAGGATTAGACAATCAACAAAATTACTTTCCCTTCTGCGAACAACCATTTTCCGAAAACCTTGTTTCCATATCTGAACCTTTACGCGACTTCCCCTGTGTTATACATTTCCATATACCGGGTACCTCTCCGAAGATGCGTTAGATGCATTTGCTCTGGTGTTTGTGCAGGTATTTGCAGTTTAGTTTTCGCATCGTGTACCTCGTGACATCCCAAACAATTTAATGGTTAGCATGTCATATACATATAAATGATACAGTTCATATTCTGTTGAGGTGAAGGTCTTTATAGATGTAACAATTTCTCTACTTGCTGGAGAAGGAGGTGGGGAGGGAAGGGGTTGGGGAGACGAAATAAATTATCTTCTTGTTTACAGAACCATCCCATTACTCACCTGTGTGATACGGGAGAACCACCGAAAAATTAAATTGGTGGTTGGACGCGGATTTGAACTCCAGTGCTTTAGAATGTGAATCACGTGTTTTAGTCTAAGCGCCATCGTACTACATTTCCTCAGTTCTTGTAGTGGAGAGCTGGTGTTCTATTCAGCGAGATTCTTTAGACTGTCGTTTGTCTGTCGGTAGTCTGTGATTGCTTCAAATCGACTGGGACTATGTTTACGCTGCACTTTCTGCACGGCTATTAGCTTTAGACAACATTTTAAACTGATTCCAAATTTATCACACAATTTACCACTGAAAATGTTTATGCTCATGACGCAACTCTGCTTTATCTGTGTGATACGCTTCCACAAAATTCTGGTCGTGACAACGTGTCAGACAAATTTTACATATGTTCTCTCTTCTTTTCCTCTCCGTGGAAGGCATTTTCTGCACGATGGTCTTTTGAAAATATTTCTATAGACGTTATGGTCACGAATAGCTGCGTTCATCTGTATAGTCCTCTAGAAAATCCTGCGCTGTTTCAGCGTTAATTTTGAGACTTATGTTCTGGTACAGATAAATTTTCTTCAGTAACAGGATAAGCTTCATTGGCAAAACATATAAGTATCGATATATACTTAATAAAACATCCACCAGGATAGATTCATAGCTTGTAATGTTTCAGACTGTCAACGAGAAATAACCGATACAAATATTAATATTTTATTTCCGAAGGTCTGGAACTCATGATTCTTTTTCGACGGTTCTTTTGAAAATTTACTTACTCGCCAGCTTCTCGAACCCTGAAGTAATGTGCAGGCCATCGGTTATGTTTTAGATGAAGTTTTAGGATACGGGATTTGTGTGGCTCGTTCTCGTTGCACACTTCACTGATAGTATCACTCCTCTCCTTGTGGTTGATGCACTGCTCCACCATTAGTATTATTTGATCGACGCTTGCTGAAGCTTATTAAGCATAGTGGATTAAGATGCTACTATTGGTTTGTTATATCCTTCGTCGAAAGATACTAATGAAAAATAGCAACAAAATCATGCCACGGCATTCTAGAAAAACTTCAGCTTTCATAATTCCTTCAGTCTTGGATGACATTTCCTATTTGCGCGCTACCGTCAGTATTCTTCCGAAATGCAACCATAAAATTAAGTTTGTTGTCTCACTAGCCTGCCGGAGTGGCCGTGCGGTTCTAGGCGCCGAGCGACCGCTACGGTCGCAGGTTCGAATCCTGCCTCTGGCATGGATGTGTGTGATGTCCTTAGGTTAGTTAGGTTTAAGTTCTAGGCGACTGATGACCTCAGAAGTTAAGTAGCATAGTGCTCAGAGCCATTTTGTCTCACTACCATTCGAATACTCCCGACCGACTACATCTGTAGACTTGACTTTCACACCTGCCGCGCGTCAGCTGAAAACAAAGCAACCACACAACTCCTTGTTGAGTCAAGAGATGTTTCACCTCGCTTTGTCACCACGTCGCGGAGGTTGTATTTATTCTCGATTTTATCGAGACGCCAAGTTCACTGAGCTAAAATTAATCCATCAACTCGTCCTCAAAGCAAAGTGGGTTTCAGTATAATCTTGAATAAGGAAGCACTTCAGTCAACAATTCCCTCCTGTAAGTCCGCCTAATACTAGGGATAAATACCTCATAAATCAACTTCATACAGTATTAGCGAGTTATCGCATATTTTGTAATTCATCTTCCACGTATCTGCAGTCTACTTTTTATAGCAATGGTTATCTTTCTCAGCGACTGGGTGGTATCGTAGAAGTACTGTGCAGAGTTCACGGGCTTTTCCAAACACAAGGAGAGCGAACACGTATTTCGTAGGTTGCGGATCTATGACCTCGTTTCCTATTTTTGTTTTGATTTGCTTTAGTTTTTGGTTAACGGTGATTCGCGCGTCGTCTCTCAAATCCTCAGTAGGCTTCAAGTTTCCGCTTCCCATATCTGCTTGTTTATTTTTTTATTTTATTTAATTTTTTTGAATCTTCAGTCTTCTGACTGGTTTGATGCGGCCAGCCACGACTTCCCACCCGTGGTAAAATTTCCTTCTCAGAGTAGCACTTGCAACCTACGTCCTCAGTTATTTTCTGGACGTATTCCGATCTCTGTCTTTCTCAATACTTTCGCATTTCTTCGATTTTCTCTCAGTTCATATTCAGTTCTGATTAAACTGCTCACTCCATTCAACACATCCAGTAACTCTTCTTCACTTTCACTGAGAACAGTGATGACATCAGCGAATATTATCACGGATATCCTTTCACCTTGAATTTAGTCCCAGTCTTGAACCTTTCTTTTATTTAAATCATTGCTTCTTCGATGTACTGAGTAAGCAGTATGGGTGAAAGAAGACATTCCTATCTTACATACTTTTTAATCCGAGCACATCGTTCTAGACCTTCCATCCTTATTGTTTCTTCTCAGTTCTTGTACGTATTGCATACTACCCGGATCTCCCTATAACCTACCAACTTTTTTCTCAGAGTTTCGAACATCTTCCAGAGCTTTTTACTGCCAAAAGGGTTTTGGGTTCGTCATATCCTATGAAAGTGTTTTCATTTTTCTTCAGTTTTTGGTCCATTACCAACCACAAAATCGGAACTATCTGGTTTCGTCATCATTTCTAAAAGCAAACTGATCGTCCTCCAGCAGGTTCACTACATTCTTTTTTATTATTCCGTATATTATTCTTGTCAGCAACTTGAATGCATTTGCTGTTAAGCTGACTGTGCGACAATTCTCGTACTTTTCGGCTCTTACTGTCTTCAGAATTGTATCCATGATGTTTTCCGAAAGTCTGTTCGTATGAGCCAGCCTCATATATTCTACAGATCAACGTGAATAGTTATTTTGTTGATACTTCCCCGAGGATTTTAGAAATTCCGATGGAATTTAATCTATCCCTTCTGTCTTAGTTGACCTTAAATCTTCCAAGGCTTTCTTAAATTTTGACTCTAATAATGAATCCTCCATCTCTTCCTTGTCGACATCCATTTCTTCTTCTATCACGTCATCAGTCAAGTCCTCACCGACTCAGGGCCCTTCAGTGTACTCTTTCCACCTACTCGCTCTCTCCTCTGCATTAAACAGTGGTATTCCCTCTACAATCTCAATGTTAGCATCCTTGCTTTCAATTTCACCGAATGTTGTTCTGATATTTCTATATGCTGAGTCAGTCGCTCTGGTAACCATTTATTCTTCGATTTCCTCACTTTTCCAAATGGTTCAAATGGCTCTGAGCACTATGGGACTTAACATCTGAGGTCATCAGTCCCTTAGAACTTAGAACTACTTAAACCTAACTAACCTAAGGACATCACACGCATCCATGCCCGAGGCAGGATTCGAACCTGCGACCGTAGTGGTCGCGCAATTCCAGACTGAAGCGCCTAGAATTGCGCGGCCACTCCGGCCGGCTCCTCACTTTTTCCAAGCTGCCATATCGCCATAGCTCCCCTACACTTCCTATTTGTTTCATTATAAGCGACTCACGTTTTTCTGTTCCTGAATTTCCCTGAACATTTTTGTACTTCCATCTTTCGTTGATCAGCTGGAGTATTTCTTCTGTTACCCATGGTTTCCTCGCAGTTACCTTCCTCGTACCCATGTTCTTCTTTCCAAATTCTGTGACTGCCCGTTTTTAGAGACGTCCACTCCTTTTCCACTGGGCTATTGATTATCACAGCATCTATAGCCGCAGAGAACTTCAAGCGTACCTCTTCACCCCCTTAGTATTTCAGCATTCCACTTCTTTGCGCACTGATTCTTCCTGACTAGTCTCTCAAATTTCAGCCTACTCTTTATCGTTACAAAATTGTAATCTGAGTCTGTATTTGGTAATGGGTACACCTTTGCAATCCAACCTCTGATTTAGGACACTATGCCTGACCATGATGTAATCTAACTGGAATCTTCCCGTGTCTCCCGGCATTTTCGAAGTATATTTTCTCCTGTCGAACATGGAATTCACTATTACGAGCTAAAATAAATTTCAAAATTCAATTAGTCTCTCTCCTCTCTCATTCCTATTACGAAAACTATTTTCATCTCTAATCCTTTCTTCTACTCCTACCCCTACAACCACATTCCAATGCCCCATGACTATTAGATTTTCATCTCTCTTTACGTTCTGAATTACTCTTCCAATATCCTCATGCACTTTCTCTGTCTCTTTACCTTTTGCTTGAGACGTCGGTACGAGTATGTGACCACGGTTGTCGGTGTTTGTCTGCGGTCGACTCTGAGAAGAAGAACCCTGTCACTGAAATGTTCACAGTAACTCACTCTCTGCTCTACCTTCCTATTCATAAAAAAGACCTACACCGTCATGCCATTTTCTGCTGCTACTGTGATGATGTTTGGTTTGTGGGGCGCTCAACTGCGTGGTTATCAGCGCCCGTACAATTACCCAATCTTTGCTCAGTCCAATTTCGCCACTTTCCTGGATGATGAGGAAATGATGAGGACAACACAAACACCCAGTCATCTCGAGGCAGGTGAAAATCCCTGACCCCGCCGGGAATCGAACCCGGGACCCCGTGCTCGGGAAGCGAGAACGCTACCGCGAGACCACGAGCGGCGGACTTCTGCTGCTGCTGTTATCCAAATGGTTCAAATGGCTCTAAGCACTATGGGACTTTACATCTGAGGTCATCAATCCCCTAGAACTTAGAACTAATTAAACCTAACTAACCTAAGGACATCACACACATCCATGCCCGAGGCAGGATTCGAACCTGCGACCGTAGCAGCAGATCGGTTTCGGAATGAAACGCCTAGAACCGCTCGGCCACAGCGACCGGCTGCTGTTATTACACTATACTCATTTTACTGGAAATCCTTTCCTTCTTTTCCATTTCACTTCCCTGAGCCCCACTATATCTAGACTGAGACTTACCATTCCCTCTGTCCGCTCCTCCGCTCTCTTTGGTGAGGCTCTTGGCAGAATAGGGGCGACTTCTTATTCCGGATAATTTTAATTCAAATATATGTAGCGGCGGGGTTCGAACCCGAGACGTTGGAAGTTTTGATTAATAGTCAAAGACGTTAGCCCTAGACCACGGATGCGTATCTGCTGAATATTGGTCACTTTTTGTCTTAAAATTTTCGCACTTTACTCTGCTAGCTCTAAAAACTCTAGGTTTACTAACCCATCTACCACTCTTATTGTTTTTGTTTTCTAGAATAACGCTCTTACTTACACTGTTTCCAGATAACAAATTTCTCATGCGACATAATTTTTTTTAAATTTATCCACTAGTCTTGCATATTATTTTCTAGTTACTGTAACTCCTCTTCCAATATCTTTCATGTGCCTCTCTCTTTTTATAAAATAACTTCTTATAATACGGGTCCACAGGTTTAATAAATTTTTTAAGTGATGTTATGTTTGAATTAGCTATGTCCTTACGTTGACTAACTTCAAGCTGCATGTGAATAACAGGTCTACTCATGTCATTGGCCACAACTATTTACTACGTTACAGTACAATCAAGAACGTTACAACCCTACACGAATTTGTGATTGTATTACATCAAACCTTATTAGGAACGCCAGCGAAGCGAAAAGCATTATAATACTGGCTATAATAAATTTGGTAATGTTTAACACTTTACTGCTATCACTGCGTTTACTGTGCTTCTTGGAACCCTGTCAAAAAGTTTATGTAATAGTCACAAAAATGTTGCAATGAAAGTGCAAGCACAGTGAAGTCTAATATAGCTAAATAAGCTTCCTTGACCATCGTCAGTTTGGATAGATCGTTTCGGGTATTTGGCTGCTTCCTTATGAAGCGCTAAAAGAGCTAAAATGGTCAAGTTCAAATAGAATTTCCACCGATCCTCAACAGAGTCCTGATGATAACAGCTACAAAATCGGTCTAAATGTCTTCTTTTTAATTGTTTTAGAGTTTCGTAATGAAGTGGCCTAATACCAAAAATGATTTTATTCAAATAGTGAATTCTAGTTAATCAAAGTGAGAAAGCAAATAAATTTCGTTAACTTTATTGCTGTGTCGTCGTATCATTCTACTGCGTATACATTTAACGTAGACAAGACGACCTGTTCATTCGTTACGAGATACAGAAGATTAGAATAATGGTTTATGATGTAAAGAGTTCGTATATTCCACAACACGGCGCTAAATAATGAATATCGTCTTTGAAAAAGGATAATTTACAAGAGCAGACTACTTTTCCTGCTGAGTTATAACTGTACAATGAACCTATACTAGTGCTTCTAAAGGCCACGGCCGGACTCCATTATCCCAGTTCGGTTTTATCTGGTTCTCATATGTTACACAACACTGCTGCTGGACTTCAGATCATTATTGAAGGGCACCCGACTGGTTGCAGTGAAACATGAAGTCTTGCCAGTTGTAATTCAGACAGGAATAAGGAGTCAATACCCTTACTATGTGCACACTTCACAGTGGTACTACATACATGTAATGAACTAAGATTCGTTTGACATACCTATGTGGTGAATTACAATTTTCATAAATGCGCTCTACACCGAGGAGAGGCACGAGTCAGTAATCATTTTTCGTGCTGTCTATAGATCCAAGAACAGAAAAATGTAACGTATCTACTATGTATTCATTTCCGCTGACTGACTTGATCTACAAAATCAATGACAGTGTGAATTGAAGTTTCCAAGTCTATTGCTCGTGTCTTCATCTTAGTCTGAATCAGTATACGTATAAATAAAACATTCAAATCTTCACTGATAGAAGATTTTATCTCTGTTTTGTGAGTGTCGGTTAGATATTGCATCTGATTAAAAGCAGCTTTCTCACACGAAGAAGGAAACTGATTCTTTATTGGATATTTCTGCTCCATGTAGTCCTAGTGCATTAATATGTATGAGATAATTTTAGCGACAGGGTTCACACGTCTTTCTTGTGGATAAATCTTTTCTAATCATCTATGAGTTCGTAATATCTAGTAAAGAGCTGATCATTACAGATTCTTCCCATAATTGACTGTTGCAAAGTAGTTATTTGATTGTAAAAAAGGAGAAACATTTCTTCGCATTTGGTAGAGAGACGAAGAAGAAATTAGTATACTAGGCCAGTGCTAAAGTTAACAGATGATGGAATTCTTTCTCCTGAAAGAACTGAATACTCTCACAATACGGAAATAAGAATCAGTATAGATTTATGCAACAGATCTTTCTCTTTCATTTTGAAAGATTTATCATTAAACTGCGATTATTCCATCCGTCCTATAAATCTCGCGTAATCCACTCTAGTATTTCATTAATACTTCATTCAGTTAACCACACTAAACGTCATATATCGTACGTGGCAGACATACCTCATGACACAAAAAATCGAAGCACCAGAAAGGGAGGAGGAAACGATATGAAACTTTACGGGTGAGGGGGTGTGAGGGGTAATTTCAGAGACTGCGAAATCGAATCAAATTTAGAAAGAACTTCGCAGTAAGAGGCCAACGGCCTTGGGGCAGTGGTAACACCGATTCCCGTCAGATCACCGAAGTCAAGGGCTGTCAGCGCTTGGATGGGTCACTGCCCGGGTTGATGGCAACTGGGGTGCACTCAGCCCTTTTAAGGCCAATTGGGGAGCCACGTGACTGAGAAGTAGCGACACCAGTCACGAGAACTGACAATGGCCGGGAGAGCAGTGAGCTGACCACACACCCGTCTGCATAACACCCAATGATGCCTAAGGATTGAGAACGACACGGCGGCTGGTCGGTAACGTTGGGCCTTCATGGCCTGTTCGAATGGTGTTTGTTCGTTTGGCAGTACGAGTCCACTTACCAGTAGAACACTGCATCCCCTCTGGACTAGCTGCATGTATTGATTCGATTGGGAAGTTTGTCACAAAGCCGTTGTATCCTCTGCTGGAGGAAGCTGGCCTACAGCTGTTATAACTGATCCTTGATATGCTGGATACTGGCACTGGGACCGAGCTGACGTCAGAGCTGATCCGACACATGTTCTATCTCAAACAGATCTGGGGATCTTGCTGGTCATGGAAGTACCAGACAATACATAGTGTTGACGAGCATTGGTCTGTCGAAAAAGTGGCAGCACAGTACTGTAACTGGGTAACCTCTTTTGATGATAGCCAGCTGTCAGGATGAGCATTACTGCAAAGGGCATTTGATACTAAAGCATTATGTCAGGGTGAAAAACACTAAATAAATTACTTTTTCTCTCTTAACAACATGTGGGCAGGGTGGGTTCTTCCTTGGCTTGGGTATAAAGTAGAATGAAACAGCATTTTATATAACTTTTATTGAAAGATTTGTACTGGATTGTTCTGGCTGGGAGAGCGGCAGCTGTGTCTTTTGCGAAGCCTTCTGCTGCGTGAGCGGCGGCGTCTGATTACGCCTGGCAGTGTGTATCTCGTGTCGCTGTTTCCCCCAGTTGACTGGAGATGCGCATCGTGAGGTGGCCCATTTAATTATTGAGAATGAAGTCGTGAATCGGATGGTGATACCTTGGATGTGGTGTCCCAGTGTTTCTCTTTACTATGCTGCTGCATGTGTCAGAGTTGTGCGTCGGCCAGCGGAGCGGCACGGTGGGGGAAGGCCAGTGTCACGGACTCGAACAACGGACTCCAGCTTACCAGTCTTCGGCTGTCAGATCTTCATCACCAGCTCACAGGTGACTGCTGATGTGAGGCCGCCTCCTTCCCATCCTCACGAGTCAGTTGGGTATGTAAAAATCAGTCTTCAAATACCTTCTAACTTCTGTCTTCTGGCGGCGAGGCTGCTGCTTGCTATTCCATTACAGCGGCGGATTTGGTGCTTCTGGGTACAATGTAGTCTCTTCCTGCATGACGGTCTTCAGCACCGACTGCACTGTACTGGAACTGAACTCGAACCGAAACTGAACTGAAAACTACTGTCTGGCCCACTGCGTCTCGCATATTTATTTAATTCAGTTCACAGGAGGTGAACGACTTCACGGTCATTGCCTCTTCAGTCACGTTGAAAAGTTTCTCGAAGAATCTTCTTAACGTTGGTCATTGGCTCTTGGAAAGTAGGCGAGGGCCTTTGATCATACACTCCTGGAAATTGAAATAAGAACACCGTGAATTCATTGTCCCAGGAAGGGGAAACTTTATTGACACATTCCTGGGGTCAGATACATCACATGATCACACTGACAGAACCACAGGCACATAGACACAGGCAACAGAGCATGCACAATGTCGGCACTAGTACAGTGTATATCCACCTTTCGCAGCAATGCAGGCTGTTATTCTCCCATGGAGACGATCGTAGAGATGCTGGATGTAGTCCTGTGGAACAGCTTGCCATGCCATTTCCACCTGGCGCCTCAGTTGGACCAGCGTTCGTGCTGGACGTGCAGACCGCGTGAGACGACGCTTCATCCAGTCCCAAACATGCTCAATGGGGGACAGATCCGGAGATCTTGCTGGCCAGGGTAGTTGACTTACACCTTCTAGAGCACGTTGGGTGGCACGGGATACATGCGGACGTGCATTGTCCTGTTGGAACAGCAAGTTCCCTTGCCGGTCTAGGAATGGTAGAACGATGGGTTCGATGACGGTTTGGATGTACCGTGCACTATTCAGTGTCCCCTCGACGATCACCAGTGGTGTACGGCCAGTGTAGGAAATCGCTCCCTACACCATGATGCCGGGTGTTGGCCCTGTGTGCCTCAGTCGTATGCAGTCCTGATTGTGGCGCTCACCTGCACGGCGCCAAACACGCATACGACCATCATTGGCACCAAGGCAGAAGCGACTCTCATCGCTGAAGACGACACGTCTCCATTCGTCCCTCCATTCACGCCTGTCGCGACACCACTGGAGGCGGGCTGCACGATGTTGGGGCGTGAGCGGAAGACGGCCTAACGGTGTGCGGGACCGTAGCCCAGCTTCATGGAGACGGTTGCGAATGGTCCTCGCCGATACCCCAGGAGCAACAGTGTCCCTAATTTGCTGGGAAGTGGCGGTGCGGTCCCCTACGGCACTGCGTAGGATCCTACGGTCTTGGCGTGCATCCGTGCGTCGCTGCGGTCCGGTCCCAGGTCGACGGGCACGTGCACCTTCCGCCGACCACTGGCGACAACATCGATGTACTGTGGAGACCTCATGCCCCACGTGTTGAGCAATTCGGCGGTACGTCCAACCGGCCTCCCGCATGCCCACTATACGCCCTCGCTCAAAGTCCGTCAACTGCACATACGGTTCACGTCCACGCTGTCGCGGCATGCTACCAGTGTTAAAGACTGCGATGGAGCTCCGTATGCCACGGCAAACTGGCTGACACTGACGGCGGCGGTGCACAAATGCTGCGCAGCTAGCGCCATTCGACGGCCAACACCGCGGTTCCTGGTGTGTCCGCTGTGCCGTGCGTGTGATCATTGCTTGTACAGCCCTCTCGCAGTGTCCGGAGCAAGTATGGTGGGTCTGACACACCGGTGTCAATGTGTTCTTTTTTCCATTTCCAGGAGTGGATGTGAAAATTGAGAAACACGTGAGCCGGTCGGGCAATGCCCGTATGGCTGAATCGACAGCTTCCGCTTATGTGGGGAGGGCGATGGCTTCTTCTGAATTTGCTGACTTTCAAGTGCTAGCATTTCCACTGCTGCTCTGCCTGCTGTTTGCCAGTGTGTAACTCTTCTAAACTAAACTAAGTTTTTCATTTATTTCTAATTTCTACTTCACTTCACATTGATTTCACTAATTTATTTACCTATCTTAAGTACCACTCAACAGTACTGTCACATGAGAGGTACCACGTAAGGAGGCAGGATTTCCGTGTCGTACCATTATGCCATCAGCGTTCAATCAGTCACCACCAGTCGTGACGTGAATCCATACCCGAAGGCACCCTACACGCCAGCAATAACACTCTCCATAACTCTGGAAGAACGAGACCTCTCCCCATGTCGCCCATGGTAGCGCAGGAGGGCGATTCATCACTGAACACATTGCGGAGCAGTCCATGCTTCCCGGTCACCGTACGACTCCAAACACGGCCCTTTGTGTTGTCAGTCACATGAGTAGTAATTCCTTAGTCAGCCTGCTTCTATCGTCCGACTAGTAGTGCGGAGTGATAAATAATGTGGCAGGGAGTACATTACGTGTTCTGGGACGACATACGCAGACCACGTCCTTGGGGCACAGTACTGCAGTTCTCCCCTGTGGCGGTCAGACGACGTCGACTGGAATCTCGACGACGAGTATGCCTTCCCTGCAGTCTTAACATCTGGTCACTGTCAGTTCCGAATACCCTACAAATATGGATACTGCCCGATTCGACAAGCTGCCCAAATGGTGTCTATTAGGTGCTGATAACGCTGTCTCAAACGAGTACGCGGCATCTTCGTGTTTTCACAGTGATCACTCAACATCTGACGCTCTTCACGTCCCTACAAGATATGTTTTATTATTATTTTTTTTAGTCTCACTTGCGACCTGCTTCCTCACTTAGTTGCTTCTTTCGTTGTCTTTCTCCCTATAGAGTTTTTGCCTCTACAGCTCCCTCTAGTACCACCTGGTAACAACACTTAGGACATAAAACATTAATGCATTCATTCTAGCTGTTCTAACTGTCCCAGAGAATCGCGACCGCAATCATTTACGTACCCACAGATGGTATGTACGCGTATAAAGTTAATCTGACAGCCTCGTCATAGAATAGTCCGCTCCTGGTAGCTGGGTGGTCAGCGCGACGGAATGTCATACATAACGACCCGGGTTAGGTTCCCGGCTGGGTCGGAGATTTTCTCCGCTCGGGGACTGGGTGTTGTGTTGTCCTTATCATCATCATTTCATCCCCATCGACACGCAAGTCGCCGAAGTGGCATCAACTCGAAAGACTTGCACCAGACGCACGGTCTACCCGACGGGCGGCCGTGGCCACAATGCATTTTTAATAGAATAACGATATCCAAGTAAAGAAGCGTGTAATAAGAAGATATTTCATACCACATCAACACCGAGTTGATAGGGGACAAATCATTAGACCAATTTGATAATAAATAAAGATGGGCTCCAAATTTCCAGTCTGTCTACAACTGTTTATGGAATATGAAACAGTGTAGAGGGATGGAGATTTGAACCAGGATTTTCCATAGCCGTAACAGTGTATCAGTTGACTCGATATCGACTTTAGGCAATTGTCCTCAACTACCGTGGCACTCAAAGTAGAAAGGCAGCCTTGTCACAGTTTTCCTCACAGGAGATTGCACGATTATTTTAGTCTAACTGTACACGTACTGTTTACAAACAGAGCGAAGTAGATCAATGTTACTTATCCAACAATGACCTCCGACACGGGAAAGTTTACGAACACTTGTAATATCAGTAACTTGATTTTCAGTATCCTTGTCCTCTTTTAGAGGTAGGAATATTTTCGTCTACAACGTTGGAGCTTCAAGTTAGCAGGCTGACATCGTGAAACAAGACAAAGCAACTGGATTTTCGTGCTCTTCAACGTGTTTTCAAATCGTCTGTTATTCCAGCAGATGTTTATTCTAGAAGAAGTGAAATAACTGCACTATTCGTTATTCGATGTGGTTGATGTACGAAGTTCACAGTCATGTCAATATTACGAAACACTACTGATATGCCTCGTGACTCAGCAATATATTGACTACATTGGTTACGCACATTTTAATATTAATGTAAATCTCGTTCATGTACCTCACCAACATACAATTCTTCTTAAATTACTTATTATCTTTGTTGGACTCAATCTCTGTACATTGTATGTGTCACTCATTTTGATGATTCACTTAGATGTGTGTGAACACTATGGAAATTAGGGGTTAGTATGCTCTCAGAGCTATACAGAATTGTAGCTATGAAAACAAATATTTTCGTTTTCCAGAAATATTATAGGCAGAAAATTTTGTCTACGGAATCTCTTGTCAAGGATGCCTGGCCATGATTGCCAGTAAAACCCCATCCAAAGCGTACGAGTTTCGACTTACTAGTTTGTAATTCAGTCTCAACATACACCTTATTTTTATCTTAACATGAAAGCTCAAAGCACTATTTTCCCTTTTAGCTCTGTATTTATTAGGTTCAATCCCCGCTTTCAAAGAGTGCTGTGATAAGTAGAGTGCTTAAAAAAATATCACCTATGACCTTCAAGGACAGATACCTTATACGAAACCAAAAAATATATACCTTAAGAGATATGAGCACTTGTTCGTCTTCGATACTATTAAATCCATCTCTTCTACTTAAGCTCTTTGCTTTCCGTACTTTTGAGAGGAGATGACATGGACCAAAACAAGAAAAAAAATAACTAGTCAACGTGGGCTGTAAAATACTTGTCTTAAGATCTACAAGCACCTGTTCATTGGAAGAGACGTGTTTCGCACTAGCAAAGATGAACATGTGCTGATAGCTCATAAAATATGCATTTCAGACCCCATGTTTACTCGTCATTTTTTTCTTCGTTTGGTATATAATACATCCTCCCAAAATATAGGAAGCAAAATCATTGTAGTAGAAGAGATCTGTTTATTGTATCGAAGATGAACAAGTGGTCATGGCTCTTAAGGAATTCATTTTAGAGCCCATGTTTACTAGATGCTTTTTCTTGATTTGGTGTAAGGAACTGCTCCTGAAGTTTGTAGATGTTTTTTGGGACACCCTATAGATGCAACTTGAGAAACTTCCATGTTGACTGGAACAGATTATATAAGAGCTTTAATCATCTTAGATAGAACTTAAAACAAACAGTCAAATTAGACAGCTCTGTATATTCTGAAGACGTATCATTTATCATCTGATGACAAAGCAGTTCCAGCGTGCTGCAGTGTTCATTACTGAGCCCCTACTACTTTAGTTACATAAAAATGATATCCCATGTTATACTGTGAAGTGGAAATAGTTGTCAAAGATCCGTACCAAATGGAAGATAAATGAATTTCTAATTGAAATTAATTGTTGCTAATCGGTAAGCGGAAAATCACTCAATTTATAAGAAACACGACTAGTATATCCCCGTGCAAACCAGAGTACAACGTCTAAAATAATACTAAAACTTGGTGGAAAAGTAAAATGCAGAAAAAAAAACATCGAGGTGTATTAAGGGTTCTAACAAGATCTTTATTATTTTGTGAAGTTAGCTGATAACTGATCGCAGTATGAAATTAATAGTAACGCTCATAACCGTAGCACTACGAATGAAATTTATCTCCACTGTACAAGTGGACTATAACGTTATGTAGTTCAAATGGTTCACATGGCTCTGAGCACTATGCTCAGAGCATAGGTCTGTGGTCATCAGTCGCCTAGAACGTAGAACTAATTAAACCTAACTAACCTAAAGACATCACAAACATCCATTCCCGAGGCAGGATTCGAACCTGCGACCGGAGCGGTCGCTCGGCTCCAGACTGTAGCGCCAAGAAACACACGGCCACTCTGGCCGACGTTATGTAGTCATAATATATTTATCAACCCCAACATATGATAAGAGGCAATAAAGGAAAATTTTAAACACTCTTGTACTCGTTTCTTAGCATCACAGAATAATTTTTGAAAATATATATTTTCGTCCCACTCATTCCCATCCCTCCCTATCTCCCACCATCTCTCTCTCTCTATCTCTATCCCTCTCTCTCTCTCTCTCTCTCTCTCTCTCTATCTATCTCTCTCTCTCTCTCTCTCTGTCTCTCTCTGCGTGTTTGTGTGTATGTGTGTGTTTCTGAACAGGTACTGCAAATGGGCTCAGTTCAATCAATCAGTTTAAGCACAACTCAGTCAACTGCAGTAAGAAGGTACACTTCGATTCCCCAAAGAAATGTTTTTAAACGTTCCACACAGCGAGATGCCGTGGATACAACACACAGAATATGAGTATAATTAACTGTCATTGTATTTCTGGGCAAGGAGATACTTCCATGCCAATTTTCTTTGAGTCATAATAAAACGAATTTTTGTTTTCTGAACTGGTACGAGGTGTACTTGAAAGACACAATGGTCGCCGCTAATATTCTTTTATATTTAATGTGTATCAGGAATGAGAAAGGCAATGATTTAACGTATCTTCGTTTCTGCGACCGCAGTAAAAACTTCCACTAGAGATTCAGCGTACATAAGCGTGTTAGCTAGAGTTCTCACTTGATGGAGTGGATGATTTTCTTGTTTACATCACACAGTCTGAATGTCATAAGAGGCGAAGCTCTTCTGCCCTGATGGAACAAACAATGGAAACGAAACCATCGGAGGCCGGTGTTAGGTAATCTTCCTGGAGAACAGCACCGCCATCAGAGCGGGCCACTTAGTGGAAAGCGCTGTGTTACGATTCCCTTGGTGTCGTATGACCATGCAATTATTTAAGTACGGCAGCATTCAATACACCGATTCCTGTCTCTGTGATAAAAATTTTGTAGAAATGCAACGATGTACCGGCAAATTTTGTAGTAACATACGTACAACAGAGCGGAACTTTAAAACAATATACGTGCAGTACTGCGGGGATGGAATTCAGAGAACAACTTCGCAATAACTTTTGAAACGCACAGTAACGCAAAGGAATCCGAAAAAAATAAACATGCTGGCCTAATCAGTTATTATTATAACCTTGTGCAAATATGAGACAAGTGCTACTTTCCTTACGAGAAATGTACATATACTACCAATAGTGCTATCCTAGCGTGCCTCAGCTTCGCCAAATAGTAAAAAGAGTCACCTCTGATAACCTGTTCTCAGTAACCGTAACATAAATATTCAAACTGAAAGGAATTAGACACACTTGACAGAGACATGCCGTGTTATCCTTCCAGATTACTATGCGCTGACACCCATGTTGCATTGCTGTGAGAAGTTTCCGCAACAGAGCGTAAGGTGCTATGAATGAACGTCATACGATGTTCAGGGTGGTAGCGTAAATCGGAAACGTAGAGCGTCATTTCATTACCTTAGCCCAACATACGCCTCTCCGAAGGTCTCTGACCTTAATGTGTTCATTCACGGGACGCAAGATCGTGAACAAAGTGTCTTGCCCCTTCACAAACTTAAAATATAAATTTGACGCAGTTTGGCCGAGGAGCACTTAATATGACTGGATTGGAGAATTTGTCACTGATGGTACAAACTGTTTTAATTATGCCATTTAATTCTATCAGAGCTTTGCATTGGTGTAGTATGTCGTTACAGTATGTTATTTTGTTTTTGTAACTCATTTACGATACCAGTTGTTTTCCTCATTAAAATCTTTACTTTTGCAATGTTAAGTATTCTTCTTCCACAAGCTGATCCTGACGCATTATAGAAAGAAAAACGTTGCCGCATATTGTGGTAACGGATTTATTATGCTCTCAAAAATGACGTCATAGGTGAATCAAAGAAAATTTCTGATCATTATACGACTTTTCATGGTTGCAATGTTCTATAACTATACGAATGACGAATATCATTAAATTTCATCCAGGAAGCAAACAACTTGAAATTTACATTCGCTACAAGTAACGTGATCCTCTAATAAGACAGAAAACCCTCTTTATTTAGTGTCGTGTTTAATAAGTTTTGTGTTATGCATAGTTCCTTTACATCTGACTTAATACTGCAGTTTTTGTAAACGAGAAACCTAGCACATCACATTAGTCACTGTGAAGTGCGTAATAGAAGACGCTCGCATGATTGTTCAGCTGCTGAACTAAAAGACTTCTCACACATGTCGGCGTGTGAAGCTCTTTGTCACATGTGTGCTATGGTTAAAGGATCGTAATAAGTACATGAAAGCCACAACAATGACTTCATTATATATAGTGTCTTATAAGAGAAGTAGTAGATCTTTCAAGAAGAGACAAACTGAAAAGTTTCGAGCTACGTGTTCCATTAACATTTATCTAAACGCAAAGTGTCTAGCGTTAAGCATAAAAGAAAATTTACCAATAAATTTATTCGCTGAGAAAAAAAAGAATAATTTATAAAGATGATTTTTTTCTTTTTTTGCCACACTTCTGAATGTCTTGATGTACAGTCTGTAAACTACGACACTATTACATCTTTTTCTTTTTTTGTTTTCTCTGTAGATCTAATTTTGAATCAACAGTAACAGATCTGGTGTGTAGTAACACCCAGAAAAATTGGCTGTAAATGGCCTCCACGGGTTGGACGACGAAGAAATGCGAAGTTTAGGTAAAGTATGTACTACCTGACCGATGAAATGTTGAATACGCCCATCCTTCTGAAATAATATACCATATCTCGTAGCCAAAGTAACCTGTGGTAAAAGTAGTGTCAACTCAGGATGTAGTAACTGCTGTACTTTAGACACGCAAGACAACAGACCCAGTAAACAAATGTTCTATCGCAGAGCACCTTATTTATAAAGAGCAACGGTTTTGTAAATGTTTCTTCACAGTGTTGTATTTTTGAGGCACCACTGGTGTGAAATACAGATCTATCTACGTTGCCAAAGGTCTCAGTGAACGTATGTATGGCACTAATTGCAAATCATAAATTGCTCACCAATATAAAATGCAGAAAATGATCTCATCGCTAACGTGAACGCAATGCTTTCCACGGGGATGAAAAAAAAAAAAAAAAGAAAATACCAGACTTATCGAGAAAATGTTTGCCATAGTTCTGTACCTGTAAGATAGGTCAAGAGCCATCTTGTGACTGTGTTGAGATGGTGTTTTGCCGACTGAAAAATCAGATTGACGTTCAGAAGAAATTACCCGGTCTCATGAAGTTATTCGGAAACAAGAGTACGGACCTCTGCAGTTTGGAAATGGTCTATGATGTTCGCATGCAGCAAGATTAGTATCGTCATAAAATTCTCAAGCAAATACCACTCTGAAATAACAAGAAAACTTTTTGTGTTCTGTATAAGATAGAATCCTTGACGTAAAACTGTATCGGAAACAAGAAAACAGAGCTGTTTCTTTCTTAGGATGACAACCATGCTGGAAGTTGGGTTAAACTGTGTGTCATTGTTTTATGTATTGTGAACCTTAGTCTTGCTTGTTTCAGGTGTACGTCGTGAGTATTTGCCGTCTTTTTAGCGCCCACATTGGAACTGAAACGGGATACTTTCAAAGATACTTTCAAAACATTGAAAATCTATGCGAACCTTATAACATGGAATTTCCCATGCGACTTCAAGGTAAAACGTACACAACCCACTGTTCAGGGCGTCTCCAGACATGTTTTCGCTGCTCATCGGGGCTCAGTTCGAAGTAGGACTCACTACTGGACACAATTCTACGCCAGTGAGACACTTCGGACAGCGGTGGGGTACCAATCTGACTGTCGTACGGCATACGGCCCTTCAGCCATAAGAGACGATATGCGGTGCCATTTCATTTCATAGCAGGCCCCGTTTGGTTGTCATCCGTGGTACCCTTGCAGCACAGCAGTACGTCGACGATATTCTACGCCCTGTTTTGTTGCCCCTCATGGCAAGTCAAATGTCCAAATGTGTGTGAAATCTTATCGGACTTAACTGCTAAGGTCATCATTCCCTAAGCTTACACACTACTTCTCCTAATTTTCCCTAAGGACAAACACACATACCCATGCCCGAGGGAGGACCCGAACCTCCGCCGGGACCAGCCGCACGTTCCATGACTGCAGCGTCTGAGACCTCTCGGCTAATCCCGCGCGGCCCGCAAGTCGTCCTGGGCTTATATTTCAGCAAGATAATGCCCGCCCGCACCTGGCGAGAATATCTGCTGCTTGTCCTCGTGCTTGCGAAACCCTACCTTGGCCAACAACGTCTGCGGGTTTCGCTCCAATTCTACATCTACATTTATACTCCGCAAGCCACCCAACAGTGTGTGGCGGAGGGCACTTTACGTGCCACTGTCATTACCTGCCATTCCTGTTCCAGTCGCGTATGGTTCGCGGGAAGAACGACTGCCGGAAAGCGTCCGCGCGCGCTCGAATCTCTCTAATTTTACATTAGTGATCTCCTCGGGAGGTATAAGTAGGGGGGAAGCAATATATTCGATACCTCATCCAGAAACGCACCCTCTCGAAACCTGGACAGCAAGCTAAACCGCGATGCAGAGCGCCTCTCTTGCAGAGTCTGCCACTTTAGTTCGCTAAACATCTCCGTAACGCTATCACGCATACCCAATAACCCTGTGACCAAACGTGCCGCTCTTCTTTGGATCTTCTCTACCTCCTCTGTCAACCCGACCTGGTACGGATCCCACACTGATGAGCAACACTCAAGTATAGGTCGAACGACTGTTTTGTAAGCCACCTCCTTTGTTGATAGACTACATTTTCTAGGGACTCTCCCAATGAATGTCAACCTTGCACCCGCCTTACCAACAATTAATTTTATTTGATCGTTGCATTTCAAATCGTTCCCTACGCATACTCCCAGATATTTTACAGAAGTAACTGCTACCAGTGTTTTTTCCGCTATCATGTAATCATACAATAAAGGATCCTTCTTTCTATGTATTTGCAATACATTACATTTGTCTACGTTAAGGGTCAATTGCCACTCCCTGCACCAAGTGCCTATCCGCTGCAGATCTTCCTGCATTTCGCTGCAATTGAGAGCGTTTGGAGCATTATGGGCAGGAGACTCCAGAGAGCTCTCAATTTTGATGACCTAACAAGCCAGTTGGACAGAATTTGGCACACGATATCGCTCAGGAGGACATCCAACTATTCTATCAATCAGTGCCAACCCGAATAACTGACGTTACTGACTTGCTCAGTTTGTGAATCTTCTGCTTTTGTATAAATCTCCGATTTTCATGAAATCGTGATCATTTGTTTGTCTGTACATACTTATCGCATCTGACGATTTTCGTCCCATTCGGGTAATCCCTTCGTTGTGCGTCGTTTTTCTTTGTCCCAGAATGTGCTTAATTTAATATACCTTCCACAAGGGGGAGGGAACAACACTACTGGCCATTAAAATCGCTACACCACGAAAATGACGAGCTGCACACGCGAAATTTAACCGACAGGAAGAAGATACTGTGATATGCAAATGATTAGCGTTTCAGAGCATTCACACAAGGTTGGCGCCGGTAGCGACACATACAACGTGCTGACATTAGGAAAGTTTCCAATTTCTCAGCACAAACAGCAGTTGACCGGCGTTGCCTGGTGAAACGCTGCTTTGATGCCTCGTGTAAGGAGGAGAAATGCGTACCATCACGTTTCCGACCTTGATAAAGGTCGGATTGTAGCCTATCGCGATTGCGGTTTATCGTATCGCGACATTGCTGCTCGCGTTGGTCGAGATCCAATGACTGTTAACAGAATATGGAATCGGTGGGTTCAGAAGAGCAATACGGAACGTCGTGCTGGATTCCAACGGCCTCGTATCACTAGAAATCGAGATGACAGGCATCTTACCCGCGTGACTCTAACGGATCGCGCAGCCACGTCTCGATCCCTGAGTCAACAGATGGAGACGTTTGCAAGACAACAACCATCTGCACGAACAGTTCGACGACGTTTGCAGCAGCATGGACTATCAGCTCGGAGACCCTTGACGCTGCATCACAGACAGGAGCGCCTGCGATGGTGTACTCAACGACGAACCTGGGTGCACGAATGTCAAAACGTCATTTTTTCGGATGAATCCACGTTCTGTTTACAGCACCATGATGGTCGCATCCGTGTTTGGCGACATCGCGATGAACGCACATTGGAAGCGTGTATTCGTCATCGCCATAGTGACGTATCACCCGGCGTGATGGTATGGAGTGCCATTGGTTACACGTCTCGGTCACCTCTTGTTCGCATTGACGGCACTTTGAAGACAGGACGTTACATTTCAGATATGTTACGACCCGTGGCTCTACCCTTCTTTTGATCCCTACTAAATCCCACATTTCAGCAAGATAATGCACGACCGCATGTTGCAGGTCCTGTACGGGTCTTTATGGGTTCAGAAAATGTTCGACTGCTGCCCTGGCCAGCACATTCTCCAGATCTCTCACCAATTGAAAACGTCTGGTCAATGGCGGCCGGGCAACTGGCTCGTCACAATACGCGTCACTACTCTTGATGAACTGTGATATCGTGTTGAAAGTGCATGGGCAGCCTGTACACGCCATCCAAGCTCTGCTTGACTCAATGCCCAGACGTATCAAGGCCGTTATTACGGCCAGAGGTGGTTGTTACGGGTACTGATTTCTCGGGATCTATGCACCCAAATTGCGTGTAAATGTAAGCACATGTCAGTTCTAGTATAATATATTTGTCCAATGACTACCTGCATTTCTTCTTGGTGTAGCAATTTTAATGTCCAGTAGAGTAGTTATGTCCGAAGTGGAAAGTCCTGTTTACGTGCACGTTTGCAAACCCTGCTACGAGGTGGGGATCGCCCGTTGGCAGTCGTGGAGAGAGGCAGCTCGTCGCAGAAAATGTAGAACAACGGACGGAAACGAGGCGCTCGCAAGGCGATAGCAACCGCCGTGTGACCCGCCGCTAGCGCGTCCTGCAGCACACGTGTGCCGCAGAGCTCGCCGGCGCCACAGCCGCTGCGTCAGGCGGCGGCGGCGGCGGCGGCAGCGGCGGGCTGGCCCGCAAGGTCTCTGACGTCAATGCCGGCGCTATAAAAGCGCCGCGCCCGGCGGGTCGGCCACCAGTCGCTCGCAGACGACGCCCGAGCTAACAGCAGCGCACCACCGCACCGACCTACAGCGCCACTCTGCTGTTTACCAACGCCGAGACGTGTGCTTCTGTTGTGTTGTTGTTTTGTTCCGACCGCCGGAGAAACGCTCGCCGCCATGTTTCCGAACCCGCTCGAGAGGAAGCACTCGACTTTCCGCCAGGTGCTGGACAAATTCCTGTGCCCGGATGGCGCCAGCGCGAAGAAGACCAGCAAATGCACCAGCCTGTCTTCGTCGAATGCGTCCATCTCGTGGAAAGGCTCGTCGTCGGACCGGCGAAAGCTGGCGCCGGGCGGCAAGTAGGCGTCTCCGGGAGGCGCGAGCGGACCGCGGAGGGGCGCTTCCAACGCCGCTCGCAGAGGTCCCGGTCACCAGGGGCCAGCACAGTACAAATCCACTGCTTCGCGACGCCGGGGCGCCGCTACCATCGACTGGTAAGTTTCACCACATTATCTCCACTGTCGTGCTCCAGTCAAAATTTTGTTTCTGACTTACACATCTCTTTCACATAGTACCGGTTCTAGATTAACATTTAAAAGTTTAAGGATGTCAACGTAGATATTTCACAATTCCGAACTATATTATGACATAGTCACAAATGCGAGAGAAGTAGCTCAAATCATTAACGGTGCACTATTCTCGTGTTGTGTCTCCCTTCACATATACACAGAAAAACACACTATTGATATAACTTTAGAATATTGTATTGCGCCGGCCGGAGTGGCCGAGCGGTTCTAGGCGCTACAGTCTGGAACCGCACGACCGCTACGGTCGCAGGTTCGAATCCTGCCTCGGGCATGGATGTTTGTGATGCCCTTAGGTTAGTTAGGTTTAAGTAGTTCTAAGTTCAAGGGGACTGATGACCTTAGAAGTTAAGTCCCATAGTGCTCAGAGCCATTTGAACCATTTTTGAATATTGTATTGCTCCTACTGCTCTCCCATTTCTGTTTATCTGACGATATAGTTGGAAACTTGCTGCAAACAAGCAATATCATGACACATGGTATGAAATTTCCGCTAAAATTGTAAACTGTTCAAAATTTTATTAATATATAGCTAGAAGTTATGAAGCAATAAACTGATTTTTGCGGTAGAAGATAGGTCTACAAGGCTACTAATGTTGTAGTGTAGATGAGATTAGCTGTTCTACTGGTCCGCTCAGGATTTAGGGGAAAACATATGCTAATTTCAAACTTCTATCTCATTCTCTACTTCACTCGCTACGGTTTCTACCTATGAGGAGCACCTATGAATTTGGTAACATGTACGACTGTATTACTTCTATTATCAAATTGGTTCAAATGGGTCTGAGCACTATGGGACTTAACTTCTAAGGTCATCAGTCCCCTAGAACTTAGAACTAATTAAACCTAACTAACCTAAGGACATCACACACATCCATGCCCGAGGCAGGATTCGAACCTGCGACCGTAGCGGTCGTGCGGTTCCAGACTGTAGCGCCTAGAACCGCTCGGCCAACCCGGCCGGCCTTGTATTATCACTTTATTCTCAATTAAACCGCGTGTATATGACCGCTTCATGGTGTAAAGTATGCGTTGCTGGCGTCCGCTATTGGAGATGGCAATGTATTCTTTGTGACTGATGAGGCCAGCCTCCAAAGCGGCTGAAACGTCGGAAACTGTCACAACGTATTGCGTTACGCACTAGTGAGTCTTTCATTGAATACGACTTAGAATTTACGTACATATCATTTCATTAAGCGGCCAATGCGCATAAAAGTTTCTTCAACTATTTGAAATTCCTGTGTAGGAAAAAAAAGTTAGTAGATCGAAGTAATAGTTTGTACTATAAGACTGAGCTGTTTATGAATACAAAGCGCTGAACAGAGTCACCTTGAAATTCGTGAAAAGCCAACCTAGGATTACCGGTTCCTCAACGTTGTACGTCAAGGCTAACCTGTGCTCTTCTTGTTTTGTAGATTCGGAAGGCGATCCCGAAAGATACAGACGACGATGGCGTCTGGAGGAACCGAGACAACGTCTGCTGTAGTCAAAGGTGAGTCTCCTGCAATTATTCTTAGAATTAATCACACTGCTCTGTTATACCTAAATACCTAATTTAAAAAAACTGCCGAGATGTATTTACGTTCAGAATGCAGAGTGCAACGTATTTTACAATTTTTTGCTTCTACTATATGCTGAAACTTAACGAGTAAATAAAGAAGTTGCATTTAGATGAAAAGTAACTCTGAAGTTTCTTTAGAACTATACAGCGTAAATAAACTGAATAGGGTTATCATAGACATCAGTTGTATCTTTACATTTAATTCAACGCTTGTCAGTTTGATATTGCTTGTAGCGCTGTAAATTCAATTCCGTAGAATAATAAATACACAGAAACTACTCTTCAGCCGTGGCTTAGCTTCAGTAAAAAAAATGAGTTCCAATTAAGTAAAGCTAATTGTATTTCACGACTCGTTAACTAATAAGTGCTTTTTGTTTTCTTTCAGATAGCAGACTTGTCAGAACTACCACCTGGTTCTTTCCTCATCGCCAAAGACTACAGTGAACCAAAGACTCACTCCTGGTTCCTTAGAGAAGACTGCACTAGTCGCGCATTCATCCCAGACAGCATAAAGATCTAAAGAAAAGAAACGACGCGCTAGATCATTGTACAAGACTTCCTATCAGATAGGAACCCACCGTGTTCACGGCTGTTTTTTATTGTTATTTTGTGTTGTACCATTAATTTATTGTGTGGTCACGTCACCTGCTGGTCGGGTGGCATTACATGAGAAGCCAACACAGCCGGACTGTGTCAGCTTTGACATCTCTCACAGCTATCATCATAATACTCTCAAACAAGAGACTGACAGTGCGTTCACTCTTAACTTTGTAGCTCTGCAGCGAGCTGAACTGGCAAACGCATTTCACATTTGTTATGTCCTCAAAACAGTAATTGTGTTAATAAAATTTTTATTTATTCATTTATTTCTTGCATTGTGTCTACTTATTCGATCCCATTAACACTCCTTATATTCTCCTTTATTATCCTTTAAATAATGCTGATTTGTGTTTCCTGAGAATTTTACAGTACGTTCAGTATACTTTCAGAGGAATATTTGAAGAATAATATTGTTTCAAATTTTGGAGCTGTTAGACAGCGTCAACAAAGAAAGTGAGCAAAGGAATGTTCTGGGTGTTATATACTCTCAAAAAATAAATAAATATGTGTCAATGACAGAAATTTTTTGAGGCCACGTCCAAACTCTGTACTTACGGCACAAACCAAACAATAACAAAACTGAGATATTAATGGTTCACAACATATACTCTGAAACTTTCAAAAAAATGTATTACGTAAATGGAGTCAATTAACAACATGCGAATTAGGAATGAAACAGAGATTAAAGAGTATACACCTTTGTTATTGTTATGCACACAAATAAACAACGATCTAAGATAGAATTGTGAATATACGGCTAAAGGAGAGAATTTAGGAACGTTTCTCCTATCGATATTTTTATCACAGTTTTGACAGGTAATTAAAACTGTAATCGAAGCCTACAAGTGTCCAATATCTTGTAATAATGTTTTACGACTTTGTAAGTTTTTAGATATGATCCTACATACAGAAACGAACTATGACAACGGTCATTGAACTTAGTGCTCGATCATCCTCAAGAGGCCTCTTCAGAATATATTTCTTACACTCACAAGCTGTAATGTATACTTCCGGATGATGTTATTAATGCGCAACAGAAAACTTATTTACGTATTTTGCTACTTTCGTAACTGTCATATAACACGCATACGATGTTTTCCTTGGAATTAAAAAGAAATACAACTTGGAAAAAGTTGTAACAAACCAAAGGTTAACATAAAAAATAATCACAGGCTTTTAAATACCCGAACTGTAATTAATCTTCAGTTGTCCTACGTATAAGAAATTTAGATTGTAATTACAAAAGTACTATTGATCCACTGAGACAAATATATAGTAAGTTCACATACTTTTAACACAACATGCGCATGAAGAACGTAATGGTCGAAGTGGACAGCAGTAGTATCTTTTGATAGTATTTTTAGTATTTTCCTTCGGGGTCAGGATGGTGGGGGCGGGAGGCCGGGGGTAAATAAGATAATGTCCTTCCCAGGTAGGAAGTGAGTGATGCTGCCTTAAAGCAAAATTCTAGGACATTTATAAAGTTTATATTTTAACAGTGAGAATAATAAATCAAATTTGTGACACTTTTTCTTCGGCTCAGCAAGTCTTGATGGTAAGTATCTGTACAGGACTACAATTCTGACGTGAATGATCTATAAGAACACGTTATTTCCGATATTTTCGCAACTTACCACAGTTCTTATTTACATCTCGGTATATTTGTTCGGTTAACTAACCGACGAAAGTTAATATTTCTTAATATGCATGAATTTACGAATAATACGTGTGCGCACCGAGCGAGGTGGCGCAGTGGTCAGACACTGGACTCGCATTCGGGAGGACGACGGTTCAATCCCGCGTCCGGCCATCCTGATTTAGGTTTTCCGTGATTTCCCTAAATCGCTCCAGGCAAATGCCGGGATGGTTCCTTTCAAAGGGCAGGGCCGACTTCCTTCCCTGTCCTTCCATAATCCGATGAGACCGATGACCTCGCTGTCTGGTCTCCTTCCCCGAAACAACCAACCAATACGTATGCTAAAATTTCTTGGAGTACAGTATTACAGCGAAAGCGCTAATAGTATAACACATCGCCGCTAGGCAGCGCCTGAGTGCAGCCGGTTGCAGAGAGCCCAAGCTGGTTGACTGGGTTTCCATATTAACGAAATAGCTCCGATTTGATGCTGTACTTCTTGAATTTGATTTACATCAACATTATTTAGTAAATGACTAACGTTTTAGCTTACCTCTTTTCTTATCAAAGCGATAAAATTTAATTCTGAGAGAGCGACTACGTAAAGCAGGACGTTGTTCACACACAACGCCAAATACATGTTTTATAACACGCAGTGAAAAAGAGTACGTATGTGACTTTTTTTTAAACTACGACTGCTGTACAGTAATTTCATTAAATCGATAGACAAATTACTTAGTTTCATGACTACAGTTTCAGAATTCTCAGTTTGCCGACACACAGCGTGTGCCGTTTAACAGCATACAACGAAACATTATTTCTTTGAAGTACACCTACAATTTGTCAGATCTTTAGTCCGTCAGTTTCCTTAATCGATTTCTTTGCGTTCCTTGCAGCCCCATTTCACTCTGTCTCTCTCTTTTCCATACACTGCTTCCATGTGACGACCTAATATACTATTACTGTCGTCCCACTTCTCGTTCAGAACTCAACAGAACACGATGACGAACGATCGAAATGCCTCAGCTCCATACATGAAATTTTTATTTCCGTTCAGGAAACAAAATTTTCTTTGCTTACGGCTCCTGAAGAAAGTATACAAATCAATATCTATTTCCATTTATTTGCGATGTAATACGGTTCTACGCATATCCGGTAAAAATCGAAACTTAAAATTTCTGAGAGCATTCTTGAGAGTTAAGTATTATGCGTCGCGTCCTATATAACAAAAAATGTTTGTGTCACTGACCCCACTAAAAGTAAATACCAATCGTAATTTTTAAAATTCATCATAGGAATGAAAATAATTTGTTGTCTGTAAGCAGCATAATAACTTTCGTTTTTGAAACGAAATGTGGATTCATTGTATAAAACATAGACTCAAATCCAGTTACTGCTTGTTTGTAAGTTGGACTGACTGACAGAATCAACAGCTTATCAAACGAAGGTGCTCAACAGATGATACAATAGACTAGAATAAACTACGTATTTAATTTTCTATGATATCAACAGAACTGAATTATAAACATTCTGTATCTACATACCTATTTCACAAGCTGCTATACGGAGTATAGCGGAGGGCACTTTGTACCACAACCAGTCATTTCCTTTCCTATTGCTCTCGCAAATGAAACGAGAGAAAAATGGCTGTCTTTAAGCGTTTCTTACGAGTTCCAACTTCTCTTGCCATTGCTGTCCTCCCGCGAAATGTACGATGGCGTCTGTAGAATTTTCAGCTACAAATGCCGGTAACGCAGCAGTAATCCACTGAATTGCTTCGGTGACTTCCCTTAATCCCACCAGGTGAGGTTCCCAGACAGTCGATTAGCACACAGGAATGCGCCTCATCAGCGTTCTATACGCGTTCTCTTTCGGATATGACCAAGAATTGCCTAAGATTCTCCTTATAAACCGAAGTCAACCATGCGCCTTCCCTGCTACCGACCTTACGTGCTCGTTCCATTTCATTTCGCTTGAAACGTTATGCCCAGACATTTAATCGATGTCACTGTGCTGAGCAGCGCACCACTATTAATGCACTCGAACACTACGGGATTGTTTATCCTACTCATCCGCATTATCTTACATTTTTCTGCATTTAAATCAAACTCTCATTCATCACAACAAATAGAAATTCTATCTAAGTAATCCTGTTCCGTCACTCAAAGACGACAAGTTGTCGTACGCTATAGTGCCATTAGCAAGCTGTTGCCAAATGTTATTCAAGCTATCTGTTAGATCATTTATGTATACGGAGAGCTAGAACGGTCCTATAATATTTCCCTGAGGCACTTCTCACAATACTCTTGTCTCTGACGAATACTTGCTGCCGAGGTCAGTTCAAATGGCTCTGAGCACTATGGGACTCAACATCTTAGGTCATAAGTCCCCTAGAACTTAGAACTACTTAAACCTAACTAACCTAAGGACATCACACACACCCATGCCCGAGGCAGGATTCGAACCTGCGACCGTAGCAGTCCCGCGGTTCCGGACTGCAGCGCCAGAACCGCACGGCCACCGCGGCCGGAGGTCAGTTACTGGGCTCTAAAATTTAATGTAACCTGATCCGTACGTCTGGATTTTCCTTAAGAGTCTGCAGTGGGGCACTGCCAGGAGCGCTATGCGGAAGTCTAAAAATATGGAATCAGCCTGCTGCCATTCATCCATGGTTCGCTGGATATTATGTGAGGAAAGGGCAAGCTGAATTTCGTACGAGTGTGCTTTCTAAATCCTCTACAGTTTGTGGGCAGAAGTTACAGTGTCTCAGGGAAGTTTAATAAATTCGAAATTACAATATACTCAACAAATCTGCAGCAAATCAATATTAAGGATATTGGTCCGTGATTTTGAGGGACCGTTCTTTCGCGATTCTTACACAAAGGATTCACCTGTGCTTTTTTTTCCCAGTCGCTTGGAACTATTCGCTGTGGGAGACATTCACGATAAATGCAGATTAAGTAAGAGGCCAGTGCCGTGGAGTACTCTCTGTAAAACTGAATTAATATTCAATCCAGATCTGCCGACTTGCTTGTTTCCAACACTTTGAGTTGCTTCTCAACACCAAGGAGGCCTATTTCTGTGTCCGCCATTCGGGAGTCTGTGCGATTTACGTCTGTACGATTTTTAAGGCAAAATTTAAAATTTCAATGTGTCATGTTGGCATACCATGTTGGTCGAGAGTGACTGGAGAGCAGTCTTCTACCCACTTACAAGGGAACGTTTCCTGATGTAAACAGCCGATGCTGACGAAACTTGGTCGGGGTGTAGAGGGGGCAAGATAAAGCAATACGTAGTTCTTTTGTTAGTACCCAGTTTCACTTTTAAGGGGTAAAATACAAAAAATGGTTCAGATGGCTCTGAGCACTATGGGACTTTACATCTGAGGTCATCAGTGCCCTAGAACTTAGAACTGCTTAAACCTAACTAACCTAAGGACAGCACACACATCCATGCCGGAGGCAAGATTCGAACCTGCGACCGTAGCGGTCGCACAGTTCCAGACTGAAGCGGCTACAGCTGCTCAGGCACACTGGCCGGCGGTAAAATACAATCCGAAAGCTATTGCATACCTGTATGACAACAGACTTGGTTTGGTAACTGTTGAAGAGAGACTGAATGTTCGTCAGTGTCTGAAAAAAATGTTCAATCCTGTTGTAATGTCCTTCATTAACAGGGCAGCAAAAGACATACTGGTGCAGGATAGTGCTGGAGCTCACACTGCCGATCACTCCAGAAATCCGTCATAGCGGATGCCTGGCTTGCTATGGAAAGACGTGACCATTCATAGCCGTTACTAATTTTTATGAGCTGATCTTTCAGGCATGTCAAGAAATTCCTCAAGAAATTATTCGGAATATTCCGAATGGAAACAAAATTTAATCATTTAATATGCGTTAACATCAGTTATGTGGTAAACATCTCCATATACATATCCATGAATGTCGGACATTTACTTCGATGTCAATGTACATAAAATCTAACGCAGCGAATGAAAGTAATAATTTTAAGTTATATCTTGGCCAATGTTAAGTCTAGTGAGCATAAATATTTACTTCATGAAAAAGAGGATATATCTTTCAGCCGAAAGGATCCTTGGTAGTATAAGTTCAACTCATTGTTCGGCATGTCTAAATAAATGACCTTGCCCGACGGACTGGTGAGAGATAAAAACCGTAGTGTTGGAGACTTGGACTCCCCTCGCCCGGGCGAATGGAATTCTCGAGCCAGTCACGTGAATGGAACGTCGTCATACTTTTGCGGTTGACTTGAATGTTGAGTTCGCGATGGGCGAGACGCTTTGATTATCAGCGCATTTCATCGAAGCTAGATCGTGGATTCTGATTCATTTCGTGCAGGCAATGTGCTTCCACGTGCCGTAATGTGGAGTTGTATTGCGAGTGCTACGATTCGGGGGCAAACTGCCACCATCTGAGTCAACAGCCGTGGGCTGCAACATGTGTATGACAGTGGTTCCCGACCACTACAGCGGGTTGTGACAGCTAACAGACGTACAGTGAGGCAGAAACAACGAACCCGCACTTGCCATCGCCGCACACCGCACTTCGCAGGGCATGGGTATCAGGACTGAAGGACGATTAATGCCATAAGCATTATTACACGACGATGGCAGAGTAAGAATGTGTCTAAAACGATAAAAAGCTTTGTATCACGTTTGCCAACAGGACACTGCCCATACTGATGGTGTAGATTCCCTCGTGTGAGGCACAGTTATAACGTATGAAGCGCGGTCTCCTCAACCGTCATTGTCTCACACTAGCGGAAGATCATATAAATCCGACTCTTCGTCTGTGATACCCGACGAACGACCTGTACCTTCATATAGGCAATGTAGAACACCACGACTACCAAAATAAGTCGGATTAGTTTGAAGAATACGGACAAGAGTGTGACGTACACTGTATGAGCCAAAGTATCCGGACACTCTTCTGTAATGTGGAAGTGACCACCAAATGTGACGGGAGGCGGACCCGTCAGTATAAAAGCACGTAGAACATACTGTGTTGTCAGTAGAGAATAAGTAACAGCAGAATGGATCAGTCAGGAGTGTCACTGACATCCAAAGTGTCATTCGATGTTACCCCTGTAACAAATCCATGAGGGACGCTGTTACCCTTCTTAAGCTGCCCAAGTCGAGTGTTGGTAAAGAGACTGTCAAATAAAAACGCGAAGGAACAACTGCAGCTAAATCAAGATCAGGAAGACCTACGGTACTGACGGACAGGGACCGACGAGCACTGCGGAGGATGGCTGTAAAGAATTGCAAGAAAAAAGCAGAAGAAATCAGTCGTGAGTCGCAGTAGTTCAGCAAGCACAATGATTGTACTTTGGGAGTTAGAAAGAGTGGGGTGCAACTTCCGACGAGCGTCTCATAAGCCATACTTGGTCATGTGACTGTGAGATGGAAATGGGAAGAAACAAACATGGGTACATCAAGAACAAGAATACCAGTACGTTGTCCAAGATGGTGAGTGTTCATCGGAGAAGAGGGTATCATCTAGAGTGCCCCAGGGAAGTGTGGTAGGTCCACTGTTGTTTTCTATCTACATAAATGATCTTTTGGATAGGGTGGATAGCAATGTGCGGCTGTTTGCTGATGATGCTGTGCTGTACGGAAGGTATCGTCGTTGAGTGACTGTAGGAGAATACAAGAGGTCTTGGACAGGATTTGTGATTGGTGTAAAGAATGGCAGCTAACTCTAAATATAGATAAATGTAAATTAATGTAGATGAATAGGAAAAAGAATCCCGTAATGTTTGAATACTCCATTAGTAGTGTAGCGCTTGACAGTCACGTCGATTAAATATTTGGGCGTAACATTGCAGAGCGATATGAAGTGGGACAAGCATGTAATGGCAGTTGTGGGTAAGGCGGATAGTCGTCTTCGGTTCATTGGTAGAATTTTGCGAAGATGTGGTTCATCTGTAAAGGAGACCGCTTATAAAACACTAATACGACCTTTTCTTGAGTACTGCTCGAGCGTTTGGGATCCCTATCAGGTCGGATTGAGGGAGGACATAGAAGCAATTCAGAGGCAGGCTGCTAGATTTGTTACTGGTAGGTTTGATCATCACACGAGTGTTACGGAAATGCTTCAGGAACTCGGGTGAGAGTCTCTGGAGGAAAGGAGGCGTTCTTTTCGTGAATCGCTACTGAGGAAATTTAGAGAACCAGCATCTGAGGCTGACTGCAGCACAAGTTTACTGCCGCCAACTTATATTAAGCATAAAGACCACAAAGATAAGATAAGAGAGATTAGGGCTCGTACAGAGGCATATAGACAGTCATTTTTCCCTCGTTCTCTTTGGAAGCGGAACAGGGATAGAAGATGCTAGGCGTGGTACGAGGTGCCCCCCGCCACTCACCGTATGGTGGACTGCGGAGCATGTATGTAGATGTAGATGTAGACCTCATGTACTGACGGACTGTGGAATGTGCTCGTAAAATGTTGCATGAAATAAGCGGACAGAATCATTTGTGACTCTCAAAGTGTCACCAGAAGCCCAGTTAACTCAATCACTCTGCGCAGGGAGTTAAAAGGAATTGTGTACAATGGCCGACCTGCCCCAAATAAGCCACACATTTCTATAGTCAATACTGGACGACGCTTACATGGAGTAAAGAGCTACGCCGCTGTATCGTGGAGAGAAACGAGTGATTGAACTGATGAATCACGCTGTAGCCTGCGACAGTCCGATGGGAGGGTTTGGGTTTGGCGAATGCCTGGAGAAAGTTACCTGCCATGACTTCTAGTGACGAAAGAGAAGTACGGGGGGATGTGGTGTTACGTTTTGGGAGAGTTTATCATTATTGGGATGTGGTCTCCTTATTGCACCTAATAAAATGCTAGATGCCGAAAGGTACGAACGCATATCATGGCATTCTGTGCTTCGTATGGTAGTCGAACAGTTCTGAGACACTGACTGCTTCAGCATGACAATGCAGCCTGCCATATATCTGAGCGTCTGTGTGGCAATGTTTTGTGGACAGTAACATTCGCGAAATGGGCGGGCGTGACCAGCGTCCCAAACTGGATCCAATGGACCACCTGTGGGATGAGTTACAACTCCGGACACCAGCTTTCCACATCACTATCGTCTCTGGTTTCGGATCATGAGGAAGACAGGGCTGCTGGACCTCCACAGCCATTCAGATACATCACTGAGAAAGTCCTCAGTTGAATTTAAGCCAGTACAAAGGAGAAGACCCGACACATCCCATATTAATGTCGACAAACTGGTGTCCGGATATTTTTTATCAGATAATATATCTCATTGTCTGCCAAGACGAACGATACGATCATGTAAATTCGTTTGCTTACCCGCCAAGCGACCTGTACCTTCAGCACTGCCGAAGTCGGATCAGTTGAAGGACACCGAAATGAGGCTGCTTGCATATCGCAGATTATAGCCCCATCTCGATCTTGTTGAAAAAAAAGGGTTGAGACACTGGATTCACAACCTGAGCGCCGCATTACAGATTCCCGTCAGGACGGATAGAATTAGATTTTCTGCGGTTCCGCTTAATCAGTTATTGTGAATGTCTAAATGATTCCTTTAGAAATGATACACCTAATTTTTTTCCCCATTATAGTCCACAAATAACTTGCCGTCGATAGTACGTCCGACCCTATAAATAACATTACTTCTTTCTTTTGAGTCTCTTGGACGCTTCTACGACCTATGGCTTTGATTTTCGGGTAGTGGTCGTTGAAAACAGAATAGCTCCACGACTCTTTCAATGCCGCGCCGAATTTTCACTACTTTGTATCTTCACCATCATCGGAGTACTGAGGTAGTGCTAATTACTGCTGTGTCTGAGTCTCTAATTCACTTCCCCTCGTGAGTGTGTGCACAAACGACATTGTTTACGGTTATTTCTGGCTAAATCAAAAGCAGCATTAATTTCACTTAAAGAACAGCGACAATGACTGCAATCGCAGATTAGTAATCTAACCCTGCCAGATTTTATCGATATGGCCCACAACTCCGTAAACGTTTGGAAACAGCACTGATAAAACCGTATAAGACACGTTGCGCAATATTGTCAGGATGTCTTAATTTTTATATTATTACTTATTAACCACTTTTGAGTGAAGTCATGAAATGGTCACCTTTGCTAACGAGACCGGCCGGAGTGGCCGAGTGGTTCTAGGTGCTACAGTCTGGAACCGCACGACCGCTACGGTCACATGTTCAAATCCTACCTCGGCCATGGATGTGTGTGATGTCCTTAGGTTAGTTAGGTTTAAGTCGTTCTAAGTTCTCGGGGACTGATGACTTCAGTCATCACCTTGTAACCTCCCCCTCACTTATCGACCTTACTGACAGTGAAAAATTAAACCGCGTGTACCTAATGGAAATTTGGGAAAAGCAATCGTCACCGAAGTTAATTTGTCGGTAAAGAGGGAGGAAAGGGTTACATCTAAATGAAAGGAAAAATGCAAATGAAACTGGTGGAAATTAATTTTGAAAAGGGGTAAGTTAATAAAGAAAGTAAATGTACGGCCGTTACGTTAACAATTAACTAGCGGTAATTAGATATTTGAGATTTGGGGGAAATTACGGTCGCCAGTCCTATGGACAATTACTATAGTAACTAAAAAAGAAAGGTTATTACACATATAATTAGCACTAGAAGCGTGGCAACTGAAGGTTGACACGTGTAGTGTGAAAACTGAAAGTTTGTCAGAAGTAATAAATTTCGCTACACTCTGACTTAATTTAGCAAAAGAATTAATAAAACCGGAAAATTGAAAGTTAATTTAGTGACTGAAATTAATAGTGAGCTTTGTTTCTGAAGCACATCGAAATTCAGTAAAATACGGTTAGTCTTGGGCTACCTCAACAATCATTTCAAAAGCTACTTGAATCTACGCAATTTAGAAATGAGAGATTTAACTTTGAACTTGAATTAAATGATTCTGAACAATTAACAATAGCAAAATTTAGTACGTACCAAGCCGAGCTGCAGTCACAGGTAAGCTAAAAACGGTAACAAAACTCGCACTCTTAATTTGTGCTTGTGTAATCTAAATATTGTAGCCAGCTATGAATACCTTAACTGAACTTTGAAATTAAAGCAGTGAAATCAAATGATGCTGGCGTTTGAATTTCAACGACACTCGGGTTCATTCCGGAAAGGGAAGGGACCCTGCTTGGTAATGCAATTGGGACAATGAGCAACAAAGGTTCATGCTACGTTGCTGTAATTTAGTTATGAAAATGGAACAGTTTGAAAAGCTGAGGTCTGCCATACAGTTCTAAAACTTTACTTGCTTCCAGTCTTCCTTGTTGGTTGATTGAAGGTTTGAAGCCGTCGATCGAGGAGGTGGCGACAGTCACTCATTGTCGGCCGTCGCTGTTGCAGAAGCTGGATGTTGGCGCGCCTTCTTCTCGACATGGTCACCAGGCGAAACGGGCTCTTGATGTGCGACAGCTAATGCTTCCCGTCCGCGACACCGTGTCAGAAACTATCATAGCAAGTCTAGCGCAATTACATGCTGCCCAATCCCGAAAGCGCGGCAACTCGCAGGAGCGTCACACAACACACCTGCTCCACCGCACCACCCCAGCGAGACTCCCCTCTGCTCGCGCTCCACGCGACAGGGTTAACACTACCAAAGATCCTAAACACTTTGGTTCTCCACACGACCTATCGATGTATTCGTTCGATAGCTTAGTTTTCCCTAGGCCAGACCCAGCGTATAAATACAAATAATATTCACAAAACAAACCAACATAAATGCATAAATAGATATATACAAACTGTAAAACAATTACAATATATAAAGACCCAGAAATGTCATATCTTCAGGTAAAAAAATAAGGAAAAAAATTTATAGTGCAGCAGATGGAAATAGGAGGATATGCATTTCCGGCGTTACTACCTATAGTGCTCAGAGCCATTTTGCTAACGTCATATTATGCACGAGGTTAGTATATATAATGTTAGTATACGAAGATGTAATACATATCATATTTATCTACAAAGATTATTATATAATGTAATGTAAATAAATATACGTGTCTTGACAAAGTGCGGATTACACAGTAACGTAATAGTTTATACGCTTATTTGTTAAATTTATTGGGTTATCTCCTTCTAACATACACATTTCGTTGTCCAACACAGTTCATTTTGTACTATACTTCCACTTTTATTACTTCTTTCACTACTTGAAAAAATCTGCGTTTTATAATAGCTTTCAGTTGTTCGGTGACAAATGCAATTTGTTTTCGTAGTCTGGAGGAGGCACCCTATGAATCTCATAATTCCTTCTGCCCTACATACAAAGCATATAGAATAAGTCGCACACTTTTCGTAATGTTAAGTTGTTTCAACTGAGAAATGTCTTGTCAATCCCTAAGTTTTACATTTGAAACTATGAAAAAAGTGGATATACTAGGAAGACTGCGAGCGTCACTACGGTTGTTTGAAACACCTGCTAAATATATGCTTGATGTCCTCAGTAACACATTTTTCACTAAAAGAAACACCATATTAAAATAACACGCCTGTAACTGCTGCGAGTTTCAAGAATTTGCTGGCGTCAACAAAATGAAAATAAAATTCTTTAGCTCTACTCGTCAGTCATAGATTCGCCTGGAACTTTATGGCCCATTTCGTATTGTTGCAACTTAATACTTATTAACAGTTCATCATATGTGTACGAGAAGCTGTTGTTACTCTCTATCTTGCGAAAAGTACCACTTCATTAAATATTTATTGCTCCTTCAGATGTACGAAATGCAAAATTATTACAATTTAGTAAACTTTCGGGAAAATATCGAGAAAACGCAATAAAGTGTTACAATTACAGCATCAGATGCAGAAAAAATAGATGGAAAGCGAAAACGAAATCGGTCTATGGAATTTACGTCTTGGCCGAAGAAGGGAAACTTACTTTCTTTAGGAACTGTTGGAAAATATCTTTTGCTTTACGGAGATACGAGATAACCTGCAAGCACTCGTGCTCGTATCTCTTTGTTAGATAAGTTGCAGTATCATCCGATACAGGCGACATGTGATAAAGAATACTGTCTATGCCTGTTCTTCTTCTGAAACTTTCCCGGGAACATTTGGACTTCCCAGCTACATTCTTAAACGCTGGAATGTCCTTTCGCCAAGTCACTGTTATCAGCTCTTACAGTCTGTTCTGCAGTCTTTTCGTACTTCCTGCTGTGCAGCTACGTAGCGTTTCGCCTTAATTACAGCTCATACTTTGCGAAGTATTGTATCTGCTTTCAGAGATTGCTATGACTCGTTTATGACAGTCTTTTTTACATCAAGCTATTATTCGTCACTAATTTCTTATCACCATCCTTCTCATCATCTTACATAGTTTACGTAGTTTATTATCACCTGACAGCATCAGTTCAAAGTGAGCTCGAGTTCAACATCCAGATGTCTCTCTGACTTCACTTACACTTTCGCTCAAATTAGCACAAAACAGCAAGTCTAACTCAGCAAATATACTTAGAAATTCCAACCTCTGTGCACATGTCACAAGTTTATTTCTGATCAAAGTCTAACACACATAAATGACCATCTTGAACAAGGCCGACTTTCAGCATCCGTACTTAATTTTCAATGAATAATAAAAACAGCCAACTGGTTGCACAAGTTTCACTACATTTACCTAGCTTCGATACCTTCTAAGGGTATCTTCATTAGAAATATAAATAAACTTTAAAATCCGCAGTCTTGATAACTTATTGCTTTTTTTTCAACACATAGCCCGTTTCGGATTCACAGCCACCATCAGGTTCTCAAAAAAGCAATGACGTCGAACCATGGTTGTAAAACTCAGCATTACAAATCATGTGCATATTTCTTCTTTTGAAGATCTGATGATGGCTGTGAAGCAGAAACTGAATATCTGTTCAGATAAATCAGAAAGGACCAAGGCTGTATATTCTACAGTTTTCTTCTTCGTGTTTCCAAGTAGGCACTATTCCTCTTAAGAATATTTTACGGAATTTGAGTATTAGTCCCCCATTCGGATCTTCGGGCGGGGACTACTCAAGAGGATGTCGTTATCAGGAGAAAGAAAACAGGCGTTCTACGGATCGGAGCGGGGAATGTTAGCTCCCTTAATCGGGCAGATTCTCCATTCTCAAAAATCCGCCATCTCACTTCCCCACATCCACCACTGCTGGCGGCTCGCCTCCAACTGCGCAACGCTACGCGCTGTTAACAGCGCACAGCCCAACACTACAATAGCGAGTATTACAACAATGCCAACCAGCCACAGACTGGACACAGCACAGCCAGTGATTTTCATACAGAGCGCTACGTGCCGGCGGCGTTACCAATATAAGAACCTAAACAGCCTACTTACAATAGGATTGGGGAGAAGAGAAGTTTGTGGCACAACTTGACTAGCAGAAGGGATCGGTTGGTAGGACATGTTCTGAGGCATCAAGGGATCACCAATTTAGCATTGGAGGGCAGCGTGGAGGGTAAAAATCGTAGAGGGAGACCAAGAGATGAATACACTAAGCAGATTCAGAAGGATGTAAGTTGCGGTAGGTACTGGGAGATGAAGAGGCTTGTACAGGATAGAGTAGCATGGAGATCTGCATCAAACCAGTCTCAGGACTGAAGACCACAACAACAACAACAGTATTTTAATATCTGATTGTATGGATGGGATCTGTTAGGCGTCACATGCTCAAAAATTGCCGCAAGATTTTCCGATTTACTGGATTTCATTGAAATGCAACAGCACTGCTACCTTAGAAGACTCTAAACAGTGACGTTTCGTGAAATAACGGTGACTTTGTCTCTTTTGTCGCGCCCTCGATACATTTTGTGAGTAGCAGCCGGACCGGGTATAGGAAATGTCTCCGAAAGCGACTGCTAGTATGAAAGCAGGTTCCTGTTCCCACCATTTCCGATGGAACATTCCCAATCTCTGCTGGTAGGTCTCGTATTTCACAGAATTTCATTGAAATGTGACAGTATTTCTGCTACAACAATGTGTACAGGTGGAAGTTTCGTGAAGTGGTCCTGATCTGGAAATGATTCGCGTCTTTTAAACATTGTTTCTTTTTCTACAAATGTGAGAACTCAGCAAATGACATCGGAAGCGGCTACTTTAGTGAAAGTTGAACTGAAGATTTCTGAGACGAAGTCTGTTGCAATTCACCTCATGCTTGGTTGAGCTCACCATTTTGAGCTAATCATCGTCTTGATGATGATTTCTCAGAAATTTAACTTCATGGTAAAGTTACTGAGGCCTTCGCTCGAAAATGTTTCCCGTTCCTGTATGTTTATGGTACGTAATGTTTCATCCGTGTCAAACGTAAAGCTACACTCTATTGAAGATGAAGGTGGCTCAGGTCCTCGTCGATATATCAAGATTCCGGTTTTCCCTAAATTTCTTAACGTGAATACCAGTATCGTTCTGCGACATTATGAGCGCGAGTGTGCTATGTTTGGGATGTGTAAGCACTATACTTGATTGGACGATTATGACTGGCTAGTTGCCTTTATGCAAAATATTCAACACTAAAACTGCTTATAAAAACAATAACAAATGATACATAATATGTGCGTATGACACACCGTCAGGTGTGTAGCTCCTCACGACAGCAGAGGGATGAACAAGTACCTATTATTGTCAAATAAATAAGCAAATAGTCATAAATAATTCAGTTAATAAGTTGAAATGGAAAGCCTAAACCATTAATTCTCCACATATACACAATTGATTATCGCCACCATGAGATTCCAACACTAGTTTTATTTAATGAAACGAAATTTGTTAATTTTATATACAGAGTGATAGGGCTCTCAGTGTAGATATTGTGATTACTGGTACCCTAACATTTACTCACTTCACTGTGTTAGTTGATTTTTCTCTGTGTTTCGCAGTCTCCCGCAAAGACGAAACATAATCTACTACCTACCATTTTCTGCACGGTCGTAACTTCACCACTATGTAGACTACGCCACGCATTCACATTTCAGCACCTGACATGCTTTCCATATGTACCTGGAGGTACTAACCAATCTAGAAACACACTACTCCTAATAGCTATAATTATTAGTTTGCAAATGAAGTAAAAAACGAGGTAATGTTGTTCAGTATACTGTCCTCAGTCACCAATAAAGGTATCTGATTTTATACCCGCAAGCTGCAACTCCGGATGTGGCAGACAAAAGGATGAATAAAATGAAGTTGCTTTTTAATGGCAAATATAGAGTACTGTAAAACAAGAGTATTTAAAGTTTTATAGGTTTTGTAATACCGCTGATTTCATGAATGGTAGTCAGATGAAGGAACTGAAACTGACCAAAGCAACGATCATGTGACCAATATTTTAAATAGCTGGAAGCACTTAATAGAGTTAATAGGCTTCCAATGACACATCAGTGGATTATGGCTTTTACAAAACAACTCCTTTATAAGAACGCGAAAAATATCAGTCTTTCCTGGTTTCCTTTGTAGTTATACGTTAGTACGATACACTTATAAGTTAAATTTAACACTACAGTATTCATTGTCTGTCGTGAAGTTAAATTGGCAAATGGTAAGATACTAATTCGTTTCCGACCATCCACTGTGCTGGGATGTCTCCTTTGAAAGGATACCGCTGATTTACCACTTGTACCACAAATATCGCTATGCTGTGTCCCTCATAACCATTTCGTCGATATTCCGTTAAATACTAACCTTCCAGCTTTCGTCTACTTTGTTACATTTCAAGCCCTTACCCTAGCAGCAATGATCTCGATTTCCTTGACTCATGCCTTTACTTCGAAATTTTATGACGAAACTGCCAGTTATTCGCTAGCGGCTCCCGTGGTAATACAACAGCCTTTTTTTCCTATAGTCCACTTAAAAAAAGTTTTCCTTGCCCATGTTAGATGTCAGAAACATTTCGAAATAATAAGTTCGACTGTTATTTCAAATTGAAGTTCCCACCAGAAAGCTCTACAAGCGTGACTCAGGTTGTAATATAAGCTTTCGGGGTTTGGAATTAGTGGCATTCTGTTCAGAAGTAAGAGTTCTTATTGAGGTGTTTTTACGATGAGGCGGAATTTGCTGAGCGGAAAGATACGACTTTTGTTGTTTCAGGCAGGAACTTTGTTCGAGCAGCTACTAAGTAAATACCAGGTGAGAATAAATACCAGATCGAAATACTTCACTGTTTTGTCTTCCGATAGGAAAACGCCCTAACCTGACTGTACAATATTTGTGCAACCCCTTACGTGGAAAATGGTGTCATAACGCTCTGAAATCGGTCTACGAAGAATCCATATTCTGTAGCTGTCGAGAAAATGAGTAAAATATTTCGATTTGACAGCTTTATAGTACTTGTGATACTTCAGATTATTTGTCTGATTTGGAAATTTGGCTATAAATAGTAACAAGAAACCAAACAACGGAACCAATAACGGTAGTAGTAACATGATGAGATGTTTCCCTTACGCAGTAAGTGTTCTTAGTACGCCTTCCTTTACTGACACTTGATGACGCCAGGAATCAATGGTTTCACTCTGACGTAAGACTTTTAATCGGTGAAGGTCAGTGCCTGATACGAGACGTGGTCCAAATACATATCTGTTTCCTTTTTGACGTAAATAGCTAAATCACAAGTTGTTAAAAAGACTGCTACCCCAGAACTCTACGACGACGTACGGTGACATATTACCCACATTCACTCACAAGTAGGAAGTTCAGCTAACTGTCAACTGAGGGGTTTTGTCTTTCAACTGTCTGTTTAAAAGACAGTAAAAAACCGACATCTAAATAAGCATCTCAAAATAAACAGCAGTAGTTCGGCCCAGCTGAAACCAAATTATTATTGTTGGTTCCAAGTTCCTTTCCAAGAGCAATGCCAAAATAACTTTCTTAATTAAAGTCTTTTTCATTGAAAACAGGAAAAAAGCCGAGTTTTTTAGTTTCCGAAAATAAAATAATATTCAGATCGGCAGTAAAATGAAACTTTCTGTTAGTCCCTATCACTACGCTCACGAATAAAGCTAAATCTCGCTATTAAAAGCTAGTGTGGTGTTATCTGACGGCTCATTCATGAGATATACTGCGTCGCCTCTTATCATGTGACCTCTAGTCATTCAGTTTCGTCCGCCAGATTTATAAATCTGCTGCGTTTCTAACAGTCGACCGTCACAGAAGCACCAAAATAAACACCGTCTACTACGCCGCTAACACGACGCTGTACTGTTAAGTCGGGCGATACACTCCGTTAACACTACGGACTAGAATGTCTATGAAGCAGGGTCTGCTTTTTCACGATGTACAAACAGTATGGTTTGATCGATGAGAGGATACGGAACAACAAAGGTCTAATGAACTTATGTCCGGAAATGCATGGTTTCTATGCTAGAGACCATTTATTCAACGATACTTTGTTACAGAGACTGCGGTCTAATTCGCGCTGTACCATTCAGCCACAGTTACAGTTTGCATGCTTTCCTCCTAGAGGGTGACACTGTTCCTCATACGTCATGCCCTAACGCCCTCTCTTGGCATAGTAATTAGTAAAGTCTTGTCCGATTCACTTCTCTTGCTGACTCACCTTGCAGTGGATGTGAGATAGCGTGGTTTCATATTCAAATCGAGAGCTTGCCGACATGGTGTTTACTTACGGAATGGCAAATGCCTACGGGCGGCGGGCGGCAAGGAGACCTGTTCCCGCCGACAACTACCACAGTATTCAATGTTTGCAACAGTGTTTCGCCGTTTGTCTGAGAGAGGGTCGTTTCAGGAAGCAGGAAATCATGAAAGATATACCCGAAATTTTCGGGCACGAGACCTGTAGGAAAATGTGACACAGTGGAAGGCCACCGCTGTATCAGTAACAGGCAGCTGGCCAACCAGTACAGGGTGAGCCAGACGACCGTGTGGAACATTTTCCATTACAATTGTTACTACCCTTATGTCCCACAGCGTGTATAGGGATTACTAGCGACAGACACTTCACATCGGGAGCAGTTTTGTCAGGTTCCGGGATTTTTGTCATCCATCCCATTCATAGATGAGGCCCCCTTTATGCGAAGTGGTATCTTCAATTTTCATAACAATCATCTGTGGGATATTATGCAGAGCCCCTATGGTGTGGTGACAGCGAATCATCTGCATCGGTGCAGCCGAAATATGTGGGTCAGGATAACTGACGACCGTGTTTTGGGATCAGTCTTCCTCCCCCATCTCCTAACAGGCCGGAACTGTCGGCGTTTCTTGCGGATGACGTTGCCTCCTCTGCTGGAAGAAGTGTCATTGACGATTCGAAGGCTGCTACATAACTGTGCTCTGACCCACTTCGCCGTTGAAGTCAGGACACATCTCAATCGTATCTTACCTCGTCGATGGATCGGACGAGGGGTTCCAGTTGCATGGCCTGATCGTTCACCAGATCTCAAGCCGTGAGATTTCTGATTAGGGCCATCGCAAAGTATCGTGTATGCAGAGCCCATTCCAGATCTGGAGACACTGGAGCAGCGTATTCATACTGACGTTGACACTGCGGATGCAACCTGGCACATGTGAACCTGTGAGACAGAACATGCTACGGCGTGTACATGCATGTATTGGGGCACATGGAAACCACTTTTACTGTAGTTGTGGTTGCATGGAAAGGCGCATATTAGACCACAGTTTCCATAACAATGTGTGACTGAATAAATGGCATCTAACATGGCCGGCCGCTGTGACCGTGCTGTTCTAGGCGCTTCTGTCTGGAACCGCGCGACCGCTACGGTCGCAGGTTCGGATCCTGCCTCGTCATGGATATGTGTGATGTCCTTAGATTGGTTAGGTTTAAGTAGTTCTAAGTCTATGGTACTGATGACCTCAGATGTTAAGTCCCTTAGTGCTCAGAGCCATTTGAACCATTTCTATAGCATGGAAATAATCCATTCCCGGACATAAATTCATCACACCTTTTTCGTTCCACTTCCTCTCTTAGATGAGTCTCTAGGATTTGTACTCTGCGGAAAAAAATCACCCTTTACATATATCTCTATAAATTAAGGCTTAGGTGTCCCACTGCTTACTGGTGTAGACTGATTTGTGTTTCGTATTTCTTAAAATAATATAAGGCTTGAAATTCTGGATGTCATTCTTCTGCTATCCACGTAAACATCTCAAGAGTTATAAGGGAGCTCACATTTCCCTACGATCAGGAAAAGAACAGTGTGTCTCGTGTTCTGGAACATGTAAGTAGAGATGTAGATCCTAATCGCTATCCTTCATATAGCTCGAACCTATCATCTGATATTCTCAGGTGAACACGATCAACTGCTAAGTCAAAGAGATATTGCGCAACATTGCTGCCATTATTAGTATGTTCCACTGCAATACCTGCTCCTTGTATCAAACAATTAATATGTATTGTGAAACGGTGCACAATAGAAAGGTCACAGACTGAAAATCAGGTGGTGCTGAAACAACTTATACGACATAAATTAGACACAACTGAAAGTTCATAATATTTTGAGCGTGGATCGAAGACAGGGAACCGATTAATTATTTTTACGAAAATGGTTTACTTATTGGCGTTCCGCCACTGCAAATATCAAATTGGGTCCTTTTGACATCACCGCAACTGAAATTCCATAGTTCATTCTTTTGACGCCTTTCTTGTTTCGTTTTATTGCTGGTAACATGGTTTCCACTTTTCTTTTCAAAAGATCGAAATTTCTCGTCTGTTACACTCTTGTAATAATGGGAGTTTATCTACCATAATTTCTGTTTACAACCCACTTACTTATCGCTATTTAGAACAGCGTCGTTTTGGGGAGAATTCAGGAATAACTGTACGTAGGAACGTCTTATTTCAATAGCTTAGTGCACAGCCCTTTCACGATTCTACGTCAATGAAAGAGATGACTTTAGTTTTTAACGTGCGGAACTTGAGTAAATAAAATGATTATGCAATAAGTCCCTAACCAAGGCAGCACAAATGAATAGTTTGTATTTGTGCGTATTTCGGTACTAACAGAGATAGAACATATTATTGATTGATCGCTTCTTATACAAGAAGCCCCTATAACGGTACGCTCCTACAGGGGGAGGGGGGCGAGGGAGGGTACGTCGCCGATGTTGTTTCGACTACGCTGCAGAAACTTCCTGGCAGATTAAAACTTTGTGCCCGACCGAGACTCGAACTCGGGACCTTTGCCTTTCGCGGGCAAGTGCTCTACCATCTGAGATACAGAAACACGACTCACGCCCGCTCCTCACAGCTTCACTTCTGCCAGTATCTCGTCTCCTACCTTCCAGAATTCTCATTCTGGAAACATCCCCCAGGCTGTGGCTAAGCCATGTCTCCAAAATATCCTTTCTTTCAGGAGTGCTAGTCCTGCAAGGTTCGCAGGAGAGCTTCTGTAAAGTTTGAGAGGTAGGAGACGAGATACTGGCAGAAGTACAGCTGTGAGGAGCGGGCGTAAATCGTGCTTCGGTAGCTCAGATGGTAGAGCACTTGCCCGCGAAAGGCAAAGGTCCCGAGTTCGAGTCTCGGCGGGGCACACAGTTTTAATCTGCCAGGAAGTTTCATATCAACGCACACTCCGCTGCAGAGTTAAAATCTCATTCTGGATGCGCTGCAGAAGTTTAACTCAGAAACCTATACACATCCTCTATAGAGTCCCGATCCCTACCCATGCGATTTCCATATTTTTGGAGCCCTGAAAAAAGTAATTCGTGGTCCTCGACTTGCTATGGGCGAAGAGGTTCACGCCTTGTTACAGTTATGGTTCCATAGGCAACTGCAAACATTTTTACATGAAAGCACTGACCGTCTGTATGTATTAACAGTTATGGCTATGACTTTTGAAATAATAAACAGTTTTCTTATTTTTTCCTTCCATCGGCCTCGTTTTCATTTGACCGTCCTTTATATGTTAGTTCTTGCTTCGATCAGATCGTTCGGGTATGTAAATGTTTACGATGAGAGTCAGATGCATTCTGTTTTGTCACATATAGGTGAAAAACACTCATTACAATGTATTACCCAGTCCATGCAGCGCGTGCGCAACGTAACGTTGTTGACTGTCACTTCTAAGGGTTTTACGGCAATAAAAAGTGCACCGGAGGTTCCAATTTGCTGTTTGTGTAACATAGAGCACTGTGACATTTATTTCGACTAACTCAAAACTGGTGCATTTTACACTACTGCCAGGTGTTTCAGCAGAAGATGCTGTGAACAGAGTGAGCAAAACTAATAGCGGTACCGGAAGTTGCTCAACTGTACATTAAATTCTTGCTTTGTGACCGATTAGGAACATGTGTTCTCTCTTAATTATCTTGAAAGATCTGACACGACTTTCAGTCGTAACACACATGAAGTAAATTAAACTGATTATGTTACTTCGTTTTAGATGATTTTCAGATATTTTGGTAAACCCACGCCGTATCATCGACTTGATTCAGTCAAATCTTTTGCTACAGTTAACTAAAAAGAACGCGGAACATGTATGATGTATCGTTCTTTAGGTACATATTTATCACGTTATTTCAATTTTTTTGCATAGAAGAGAGAACATTTTACATACTACAATAGGTCAGAAAATTAAGTATGTTCCAGATAGGTAAGAATGAGTAGCTATGAACAAACGCCAACAATCCGCTAATTTGACAATAGAATAGAGATTAAACAGAAATTGTAACTACTGAAATTTGTATTACATAGCACGTTGATGGACGTTAACTGACAGGAGTAGAATGAATGGAAATAACCGCAGTATAACGCCAATGAATAGACGTTGACGAAAGAAGACATAATAGCACAATTAGATGCGTGCGAGTTTGGCCTGCTGCTTATGTGTCATAACTTCCGCACCTACAAATGTTTCATCAGAATCAACAACCGACGTGGCGTCTGTGGTAAAGTACAAATATACCGACAGTCCTTACGTTTTCAGCCTGCAGCTGTGTTCTGTTTTGTGTGTTGACTCACTTGCGGAGGACATTTGTTTCAACACGTTTCCAAATCTGCTGCGCAGAAACATCAAGTGTACTCACCTTTCTACGACTTCTGTGAGTACAGAATATGCTGACATTGACGCAACACTACTGTCTTATTCCAATACAGAGCAGCTGTTAATCAGGTTGAAAGTGGCATGTAACCCGGAATCTTTGTAAGAAACTACGTCACTGATGGGGACGGCTAATCGTTTGGAACTTCACTCAGGGAATTCATTTAGATCAAGACAGTACTATTAACTGCGTTCCCTACTGTCTTCTATCAAGACCGTCTCTGTTTAGATGATTAGATACATTGCTTTCCTGTGAGCTAAATGCACTATCAAATTTTTTCGTTGCCTAAAATTAGCAAAGCTTCCCTAACGTTGTGTAAAGGAACACCAAACGAATTCCTACACCATTTCTGAAATATGTATTTTCTTAGTACCAAGTACAACAGTTTTATTCCAACACGAAGAATTCGTGCATTTATTATACGTCTAACTGTTTAAAAAAAGTGATATATTGACAGGATATAGCTGATCCATTATGGAACAGCCAATTTAGTAACTAAGGAAAGTCTGAGAGGTGAAAATTATAGAGACAGATCAAGGCTAGAATACAGTAAGCAACTGCGACCAGGAGTAGGTTTAGCAGTTATGAGACAGAGAGAGAGAGAGAGAGAGAGAGAGAGAGAGAGAGAGAGAGTGAGAGAGGGAGGGGGGAGGGGGAGAGAGAGAGAGGGGGGGGAGGGGGAGGGGGGAGGGAGAGAGAGAGAGAGAGAGAGAGAGAGAGAGAGAGAGAGAGAAAGAGAGAACGGGATAGATTAGCGTGGAGAGCTGGATCAAATCAATCTAGGGACTGAATACTTCAACGACACTGTTGGGTTTTTAATTTTACTCTCGATCACTTTTAACTCTTTCTCCAGTTTCTGTTGTGATGAAGATGATGCCATAGCTATTTTTATAACACGGGGACGTCTAACATTTTCATGCATTTCGTCATATTTGATAAATATAATTACGAAGGTTGAACAACTAATCTGTTTCACACTGTTTCTGTGCTTGAGCCAAAAGTATTACAGTGATATAACCCATCTGTTAGTATAGTTCAATAAATTCTCCGATCGTCTGAGAAGTGACCGATTCTACATGTCGTGGCCTTGTGTGTCACGCCTATAATTGTCCGTGTTCCACCATGTTTAAACTTGAAACGCCTACCGTTAAATGGGACGAGGACGAAAGAGTTTAACGATGTTTCGGGGTCGAGGTTATAAAGACTGAGCACATAGTTTCGACGAGACTAAGGAAGAAAATGACCACTACTTAAATGGGGAGATACTGTACATGGATGGCCAGACTGTGTGTGACCTGTATACTGTTCACCTCTGGCCCATTTTCTAAATCAGTGTTACCTCGTTCTGTTCGTTCTATTAGAACAATTACTCTCTGGGTGTGAGTTTTGCAGTTACTTACAGTCAATATGACAAAATCCGACGTCGTTCTTGATGTTGTGAGGTATTTGATGATTTATCTTTTCGTAAAGATAAACGAGTATTCACAGCTGATGAAAATGGGTTGACTTATTTTTGTACGTCTATTATTTTAGCAGGAGGTCTCTGGGACGACGGCCGTTTACTATCGTGACAAATAAAAACACCTACAGCCGTCCTTATGATTTTATTTTATTTTGTCGCTACCAGTTTCAACGCTTCAGTGCGTCGTCTTCAGGCTGTTTTTGATGTGGTACAGGTTGGTATGACTCCCATACATAAAACATCAGTTGCCAGCATTCCTGCAGACGCAGATAATGTGTCAGCATTCCAATCAGTTGATGGTTGGCAACTGGCTGTAGGTGTTTTTATTTGTCACGGCTTGACTTGTAGTTGAACCACACTGCATCGTTCGTTGATAAGACTCTTTTTGCCCGTGTTGGTGAATGGAAAATTCATCGATACAATTTAATTGCAAATTGTATAGAGTTGTGTTTCTAAAGTAAATTAAATATAATCTCTCTACGCGTCTGAGACACTGGCTTCTTATCTACTCTGGCAATAGTATGAGACAATTATTTGCAATAGACGAAAGTTTAGTCAAGTCGTCGCATTTTTTCTCACAAGTTTCGCCTAACCTAACAACTGTTGTTTGTGATTCAACCACTGATCAGTGCTTGAGCGTCTTAGGTATGTGCCACTGCCTTCAAGAAAACAACATTCTTATATTTTCCTTAGGGGAAGTCATACCTGTCTTTTGTGCATATGCCAACACTACAAAAAATAAGATGTTCCCTAAGTTCAAGATACATTCTATAACAGAAAAAGTGGGTTAATGACTAAGATCGCATTTAATGAAGGAAGGAGTGTTAAGACAGTGAACTTTCTTGAAAAATAAAATTAATGTCTAAAAGAAGCTTGTTGATAGGCTAAAATGGTATTTTATTTAGTTTTGTTTGTTTATTTAACCTGTTCTGATAGGGCCATCAGATCATTTCTAACATGGGACCAGAGTTTCACTCACAGCTTCTTTTTACATCACAGTAAAAGAAAAACGATTTTAATATGATAAATAGTATTAAAACGATTTGAGTGTCTATAGCAACAATGTGAATGAGATAATGTTGCCGATGACCAATGATGCTGCTGCCACTATTAGTGGTAAAAGCAGTAGTAATAATAGTCGCAATCATTGGCAATGGCAAGGAAAGCATTTCTGAAGAAGAGAAATTTGTTAACATCGAGTATAGATTTAAGTGTCAGGAAGTCGTTCCTGAAAGTATTTGTATGGAGTGTAGCCATGTATGGAAGTGAAACATGGACGATAAATAGTTTGGACAGGAAGAGAATAGAAGCTTTTGAAATGTGGTGCTACAGAAGAATTCTGAAGATTAGGTGGGTAGATCACATAACTAATGAGGAGATACTGAATAGAATTGGGGAGAAGAGGAGTTTGAGGCACAACTTGACTAGAAGAAGGGATCGGTTCGTAGGACATGTTCTGAGGCATCAAGGGATCACCAATTTAGTATTGGAGGGCAGCGTGGAGGGTAAAAATCGTAGAGGGAGACCAAGAGATGAATACACTAAGCAGATTCAGAAGGATGTAGGTTGCAGTAGGTACTGGGAGATGAAGAAGCTTGCACAGAATAAAGTAGCATGGAGAGCTGCATCAAACCAGTCTCAGGACTGAAGACCACAACAACAACAATAACAATAACAGTAATGATAGTGGAAGATATGTAGCACTATTAACTAAGTCAGAAGGAAATAACTATTTCCAGCTGTTTTTTCTGTGCAGTACTTGGTCACGTCAGTAATTATGTACACTATCTGATCAGACCTAACTGGTCATCCTATATAATGCGGAACTGACCACCAGATGACTGACCACTGGGTATCACAAGAGGTTAACCTGATAGTGTAAAAACAGTATTCGAGTATTTTGTTGTTGGAAGAGAAGCAGTAAGAGTAGAATGGGTGGTCGGGAGAGTTCAGTAACTTCGAAAGTGGACCAGTGATTGGGTGTCACCAGATTAACAAATCAATCAGGGACATTTCCACCCTTTTAAAGCTCCCCTCGTCGACTGGTGGTGAAGTGACTGTTAAGTGGAAACAGCCACATCCAAATCAGGACCAGGTAGACTCATGTAGCCCACAGACGGACAGGGAACATTGAGCACTGTGGGGTGATTTTAAAACAAATCACATGAAATCAGCGGAAGGAATCACTCGAGAGTCCCAAAGTGCTACTAGCAGTTCACCAGGCAAATAGACTGGGTGTAGAGAGTTAGAAAGAATGGAGTACAATATTCGAGCAGCTCCTCATAAACCATACAAACTCTAAGCTATGCTTGAGGCGTTGTACAGACCGACGTCACAGGTGGAGTGATGAATCACGCTATTCATCGGCAACTCGATGGAAGGCTTTGAGGCCGGCCGTTGTGGCCGAGCGGTTCTAGGCGCTTCAGTCTGGAACTGCGCGACGCAGGTTCGAATCCTGCCTCGGGCGTGGATACGTGTGATGTCCTTAGTTTTGTTAGGTTTAAGTAGTTCCACATTCTAGGGGACTGATGACCTCAGCTGTTAAGTCCCATAGTGCTCAGAGCCATTTGAACCATTTTTGAAGGCTTTGGGTTTGATAAATGCCTGGAGGAATTTACCCGCCATCACGTGGAGTGCCAACAGTGAAGTAAGGAGGTGCTGTTACGTTATGGGAGTGTTTTTTTGTGGTTAGGGTGTGAGATCGTTGTTGCGCTTAAGAAAGTGCTAAGTGTAGGACGATACGAACACATTTTACAATATTACGTGCTGCGTACAGTAGAGAGACAGTTCGAAGACACTGACTGTATCAACATGACAACGCAACGTGTCATTAACCAGCGACTGTGAGGCAATGTTTTGTGGATAATTACATTTCTTAAATTGACTGGCCTGAGCAGGGTCCCGACCTAAACCGAACGAGGGATTTAGAACACCGATTTCGCTCTAAACCTCAACGTCATGGTTTCGGTTCTTGAGAAAGAATAGGCTGCTTTTCCTCCGCAAACACTCAAATACCTCAGAGTAAGTGTCCGCAGTGGAGTTGAAGCTGACTTGAAGCCCACTAATAGGCGTATAGATATTCATTATAAGATTGTGTATGACACATTGGTTTGTTTCCGTCATTCTTTCATATAATTGCAAGAATTTCGTTTACGTGATCACGAATTGTATACAAAAGTCCGTGTCATCTAATTCCTAGCTGTTTCAGTTAGAAGGGCAACGTCAATTACCAAATACAGCCACAGAAGGTACGGAAGGAGTCTCATCTGTAATCCATGTGCCGAAAGTAAAGCACATCACATGTTGAAACCGAGTAAAGAGTCATATTGGAAGCCAAAGGCGAATGGACAAGTTCTCTTTATTTTATTAATTGCCCATTTTAGATCTTGCGGTTATCTACGAGTTAACAGTAATTTGATATACCGTAAAAGTTATGAGCATGTAATGAGCAATAGCAGGAGAAAAGACCACACAGAAAAGTGAAGAGCGATTCCCACAAAGCAACAGAACACGAGAAAAATGTTGTAAGCAATGAAAGCTCATTAAACAGTAAAAAATCCTTTTTGTAAACGAAGCACAGCTACATCAACTTCTGGAGTTAGAGTTAGTTTTTCGGTAGAGGTTCTCTTTTCCCTCTTAAAAATTAAAGAAGTCTAATATCGCATTTGAGTGTCTTTTTCACTGTTGTATATAATATTCCTCATTCGATTCTGAGTAAAATAACTGGCATATAAAACTGATTTCTTTTGGGTCTTACAGTTCCATATCACAGTTGATATTTTTTCGATATGGGTCATAGTTACTGTGATAGTTTCCAAGTACTCAGCAGCATAAAATTTGAAGGGTTTGCATTGAAAAATGTGGTCGCTGACTACCTCGAGTTTGGTTCATTTTAGGTGATACGTTTCTTTATCCTAAATGTAGCTAACATATCGTGATTATTTTTGAAGTTGGAAGAAACGCCACATCTCACTACAGTACTCAGAAAATAGACCTTGAAGTGATTTATTTCAGCGCTCTGCCTGAGTGCGCTATCCACAAGTGGTTTACAGCTCACAGTGGGATCGCGCCTACCATCACCGATATAGGCAATATTTGTAGTATATGCATGGCTTGGTGAGAAATGAAAGTGAGAAAAGTGGAAACTCCAGGTGGCCAGGCCTTTGAAGGAAAACAGGACTTTTGGCGCGGTTCGGGAGGCATGTGATATTTATGGTAGCATAGCTTGTAAATAGTGGGTGGTGCAATGGAAAGAATGCACAGTAGTAACTAGAGGTTATCGGGTTCGAGTCCGTTAGCAAAAACTATTTTATCTTCCACATTTTCAATTTTTACGGTACTTACACTGAAAAATAAATAGAAATAATGATTAATATATTGTATTTATCAGTATGTTGAAAAAAGACATGAAAAGAAAAGCAAACAAAAAATTTGAGGTCGTATATAATTTCACAGGAAGCGCGTTGAACACTAGATCGTCTCATGTAAAATTAGAAGCTCTCCTTATTTTACAGTTGATCGATAACACTTTTCTGGATGATATTGTCGTAAAAATAGGGAAAGCAGTAATTTTTCTGGTATTTTGTACATGTTATAAACGTTGCATTTATACAATTACGTAGTTGTTTTAAACTTCTATAGAAAAACAGGCAAGGATTAAACACTATGTGATCAAAAGTATCCGGGCGCCTGGCTCAAAATGACTTACAAGTTCGTGGCACCCTCCATCAGTAATGCTGGAATTCAGTATGGTGTTGGCCCACCCTTTAGCCTTGATGACAGCTTCCACTCTAGCAGGCATACGTTCAATCAGGTGCTGGAAGGTTTCTCCGGGAATGGCACCCCATTCTTCACGGAGTACTGCACTGAGGAGAGGTATCGATGTCGGTCGTTGAGGCCTGGCACGAAGTCGGCGTTCGCCGGCCGCGGTGGCCGTGCGGTTCTAGGCGCTGCAGTCCGGAACCGCTGGACTGCTACGGTCGCAGGTTCGAATCGTGCCTCGGGCATGGCTGTGTGTGATGTCCTTAGGTTAGCTAGGTTTAAGTAGTTCTATGTTCTGGGGGACTGATGACCTAAGATGTTAAGTCACATAGTGCTAAGAGCCATTTGAACCATTTTTGAAGTCGGCGTTCCAAAACATCCCAAACGTGTTCTGTAGGATTCGGGTCAGAACTCTGTGCAGGAAAGTCCATTTCGGGGATGCCATTGTCGAGTAACCATTCCGCCAGAGGCCGTGCACTATGAGCAAGTGCTCGATCGTGTTGAAAGATCCAATAGCCATCCTCGAATTGTTCTTCAACAGTGGGAAGCAAGAAGGTGCTTAGATTATCAATATAGGCCTATGCTGTGATAGTGCCACGCAAAACAACAGGGGATGCAAGCCCCCTCCATGAAAAACACGACCACACCATAACACCACCGCCTCCGAATTTTACTGTTGGCATTACGCACGCTGGCTGATGACGTTTACTTCGCATTCACTATACCCACACCCTGCCATCGGATCGCCACATTGTGTACTGTGATTCGTCAATCCACACAACGTTATTCCACTGCTCTATCGTCCCATGTTTACGCTCCTTACACCCAGCAAGGTGTCGTTTGGCATTTACTGGCGTGATGTGTGGCTTATGAGCACAGATCGACCATGAAATCCAAGTTTTCTCGCTTCCCGCCTTACTGTCATAGTACTTGCAATGGATCCTGATGCAATTTGGAATTATTGTGATACAGTCTGGATAGAAGTCTGCCTATTACACATTACTACCCTCTTCAAATGTCGTCGGTCTCTGCCAGTTAACAGACAAGGTCGGCCTGTACGCTTTTGTGCTGTATGTGTATGTGTCACTTCACGTTTCTACTTCACTATCAGATCGTAAACAGCGGACCTAGGAATGCTTAGGAGTGTGCAAATCTCGCGTGCAGACGTATGGCACAAGTGACACCCAATCACCCGACCATGTTAGAAGCCCGTAAGTTCTGCGGAGCTCCCCATTCTGCTCTCTCACGATGTCCAATGTCGCTGATATGGAGTACCTGGCAGTAGGTGGCAGCACAATGCACCTAATATGAAAAACGTGTGTTGTTGGAGGCGTCCGGATACTTTTGATCACATAGTGTATTCACTGAAGGTTCTCTCTCATCGCACAGTATAGCAGCAAACGCCGAACGCGGTGGCCGTGCGGTTCTGGCGCTGCAGTCCGGAACCGCGGGACTGCTACGGTCGCAGGTTCGAATCCTGCCTCGGGCATGGGTGTGTGTGATGTCCTTAGGTTAGTTAGGTTTAAGTAGTTCTAAGTTCTAGGGGACTTATGACCTAAGATGTTGAGTGCCTTAGTGGTCAGAGCCATTTGAACCATTTTTATAGCAGCAAACTACACTTGTCCCACCATGTCGCCAACACTGGCGGTGATGTATAGTAGACAGTATTATGATGCAGTCTACTCTACATGTAATTTCCTTTTTTCTATTTTCAATGAGATAAAAGTGCGGGCCGGGGTGGCCGAGCGGTTCTAGGCGGTACAGTCTGAAACCGCGCGACCGCTACGGTCGCAGGTTCGAATTCTGCCTCAGGCATGGATGTGTGCGATGTCCTTAGGTTAGTTAGGTTTAAGTAGTTCTAAGTTCTAGGGGACTGATGACCTCAGAAGTTAAGTCCCGTAGTACTCAGAGCCCTTTGAACCATTTTTTGAGATAAAAGTAATTTTCGTTGTTTCTCATCAAATTTTTTACCTGACAACAAAAACAGACACCGCAGGTCTGCGCTAGCATAGTGCACTAGGGAGAATCATTTTAACACTGAACGGTGACAATCCTCCTCCTTCTTGAAACATTTCGTCATATAGTTCTAGATTTGTGTGGCTTGCCCACGAGTCATTAACGGAAGAATTTTTTTTCCACGACTTAGGGCTTCAACACGTCAGTCAAATTTTTTTTTTTTTTTGGCTGTTATAAGTTTCCCAGATTTTGATGAAGTGATGACGACATTCCAATATTTTGCCTTGCCTTTACTTACCATGCCTTGTATGAAAATATTGGTAAATACAATATACTGAGCATTAGTTCGGTTTATTTTCGATGCAAATAACGTAAAAATGGAAAATAAAGGATGATCAAATACTTTCCGTGTTGCTCCTAGGCCCTGCGACCCTCGGGTTATCGTTCCGCACTCTTTCCTCATCGCCTGTCCACGGTAAACAGTTCGCGGAAACAAATGCAGCTTTCTCAAACTAGTAATCGCAATTTATTGTACTAATAAGGGAGTTTATAAGGTTTAGCACAGTCGTCTCCATTTTTTTAATTTTTTTTTCAGGAGGAGAATGAAATTTCTTGTGAACACACTTGTAACATTTAGCTATACATTGAGCCTACTCAATGTAGCCCCCATCAGCTGTCACGCATCTGGGCCAACGTTCTTTCCAGGATGTAAATGCAGTTCGCTAAATTCTGGGGATTGACTTTTATACCATCACTTGACACAGGAAATAAGGTCTTTCTCACTGCCAATGTTTTACCGCGCAAATGGGCCTCCAGACGACCAAAGAGGTAAAAATCAGACGTAGCCAAGTCCGGACTGTAGGGAGGATGAGGAATAATTTTTCAACCTATTTTCCTGATTTTCTCCTGCGTTATAAGGGCTGTATGGAGTTTGGAATTGTCATAGTGTAGTCTGATGAGCTGACCCTGGAGCTGTGGTCTGTGGGTCTTGATGGCATGTCGCAGCTTGTCCACTGACAAACAGTAACGGTACCGGTTAATTGTGGAGCAAGGTTCCAAACAGTCAATGAAAATGACACCACACTGATCCCAGAAGAAGGAGGCCATCACTTTTCGGCCTGCTGTTCGTGAAAGTCTTGGTTTCTTCTTCCGAGTGGAACCCGGATGACGCCACTCCATGGATTGGTCTTCGCTCTTAGGTTCGGACAAAAACAACCATGTTTCATCCTGGGTAACGACGCCGTCAAAAGACTGCTTCCACTCTTCAGTAATGGTCTTCATGAGACCCTCGCACACATTCTTCCTCATCGTTTTCATTTCTCTTGTCAGTAATCTAGGCACCCCACGTACACAGATTTTTCTGTATCCTAGTGACTGTACCAGTGATACCACACTACCCAATGACAAACGAGTCATTTCAGCAAGCTGTCGTGTCGTCACACATCTATCATTTTGGATGATTTGATCAATGGCCTCCTTATTCACATCACTCACTGCCGTCAATTGTCTACCGCACCGTGGATTGTCCAGCAGAGAGAAATCACCTTCTTTAAACCTCTGCAACCATCGCTGGATACTGCTCCGATCAACTGTGTCCTCCCCATAAACAGGGAGCAACTTCCTGTGAATCGATGTGGCAGAGTCATTGTCGGTCTTGAAGAGGAACTCTATCACCGACATCTACTTCACGGTCCATTATGGCTCACCTGGAAATGAAAGAAAATACTTTTGTATACCAGCTTACAGCTAAATGTTTCAAGTATGTTCACAAAAAATTTCATTGTTCTCCAGCAAAAAACAAAAAGAAATAGAGAAAAGTGTGCAAAACTTTTTAAACGTCCTTTGTACTAATTACTGGAGGAAAATGATGAAGAAGAAAACATTCCACACTAACATTGCATAATGGAAAGGATCAACACACATCATATTCAGGACGAAGTAGGGCATAAATTTCTTTAGAGATCAATCGCCATTTATTAAACGAATATCATTCATATAACACATTGTGTCAGAGGGAGCTTATAGCTTTGGGCATAATTCAAAATATTTGTGTAAATTAAATTTTAATCAAGCTGATTGATTTCTTTTAAAGTAATACCTGCGCGTTGCTTTCAGGTTGAAAATAGGAATGAAAATTTCAGGACTGATGCAAACATTGAAACTCTTGCAGACTGTTCAATTTCTGTTGGAAGTGAAGTTGATTTATCAGTCCACAGTCCCAGAAAAGAAAAATTAAGGACTAAAATAAAATTGCTGCAAGAAAAAAAAGCGGTATTTACACAACAAAGCAGTTTCATTGACATCTGACGCTAAAATCAGTAGCAGTTCACAGCTTACACATGTGAACAGTAATTAAGTTAAACGCTCATGTGATAAGTTTTTAACTAAAGATGAATCACGCCTTGTTTCATTAGCGTTTCCTTTCCTAAACGTATTCATTTACTCTGTTTCGTAAGAATGTCCATTTCGAGCCGTAATAATAAGCGGCTATCTCTTCGAGTTTACTGGGTTTCAATAAGGCATAGAGCTCAAGGCTTGGCTTTATACAGATCAAAGGAGCTGCCCTCTGCTTTCCTTTCTGTATATTCTATGGCATAGCTGCGGAATTTGTTTCTTGCAGTTTTAATGTTGAGTGTCTCGTTTCCACTTCCTTCACTTTTTCCGTGTGCAAGCTAGACAGCGCTGATGATAAACAGACTTTTATCCCACATATATTTTAACTAGCGTTTGTCTTACGCGTCTTCACACTTTTATAGCCGTACTTAGTGTTTGTAAATATTGTACATCACTCGGGCGGCTCTGTAAATCATCCGAGTTCTCTGGAAATCCTACTCCACTTTTCACTGCTGAAAGCCCTCTGTATTTTCACAATTAGCAAGAAAATATAAAACATGTATATATACTCACTTCCAAAGTCAGCATAAGTCTACTACCTTTAAAGCTCTTCTGTATCTCTGTATTTTAATCTGGCCAACGATTTACAATCCTCAGATGTTCAATAAATCCCATGATATTACAATCTACGTGAACATGATTATTTAGTTAGCGTGACGATAATGATATATGGAATTCATATAGTATGAATAATGATCCGAACAATCTGAGCAGCAGCTTTATAACCTCCTAGTTTGTCCAATGAAAGATTTAGTGTGTGTGTGTGTGTGTGTGTGTGTGTGTGTGTGTGTGTATGCGTACGCTAAATGAACTTTCCTGACACATGAAATAGCTCCCCGCCCGTTACTATAACCCGAAGATACAAGAGTCGATGTGTAGGACATAGGGGCACCCGTGTTATGGTTAGAGGCTAACCGCGCTTTTGAGAGGGCAAGGCAGGAGGGACACATAATATTCGTTCGGAATTTCTAAAATCATTGGAAGAGTGGGGAGCGGCAATGGAGGGACATTACAAGCAAACAACTACTCAGGTTGGTCTGCAAGTTCATGAGTGACGAGACATATGACGTTAGACATTCTGAAAAGAGTCTTCCACTCAATGCTTCATATGCGAAAAGCAGATAAGTGTGGTAACCGTCACACAATCAGCTTAACAACTGAATCGTCCAAGTAGCTGACCAGGATAATGCACAGAAAAATGGAGAAGAAAACTGAGGATCTGTTACACAACAATCACTCTATTCTTAAAAAAGATAAAGTCACGAGATAGGTATTTTTGACGTTACCTTGATAATCGGAGCAAGATTTGAGAATAATCAAGATAAGAATGGAGTATTTGTCACTCTAGCAAAAGCATTCGACAATGTTGCAAGATGTTAGAAATTTTCAGGAAAATTGTTGTGTGCTGTAGGGAAAAGCGGATTAAATACAATAGGTATAAGAACCAAGAAGGAATAATAAGAATGGAAGACCAAGAACTATGTGAACGGATTGCAATGGGATGTGATCTTTCGGCTATACTTTTCAAACTATACATAGAAGAAATGACGGAAATAACGGAATGGTTTATGGGTAGAGTTAAAATTCACGGTGAAGGGGTTATCAATGGTACGAGTCTCTGGCGACATTGTTGTGGTGGGTGAAAGTGAGAGAGAATTTCAGGATATGTTGAACAGAATGTAGAGTCTAGCGAGCGTACACTATGATTTAGACGACTAAACCGCACAAAGACGCAAGTAATGAGAAGTAACAGATATGATATTAGAGATATACTGAACATCAAAGTTAGGGACCAAGAAATAGACGAAATGAAGTAATTTTGCTCTGTTGGAATCAAAATAACACAAGACGGGCGAAGCAACGAGGAGATAATGAACAGACCATCACAGGCAAAGAGGGCGTTCCTGGCCAGATTGAGTCTACTAGTATCAAGCACCGGCCTTAATTTGAAGAAGACGTTTTGAATATGTTCGTTTGGAGTACAGAATTGTGTGAAAGTGACCGTGGGCATTGGGATGGAAGGAAAAGATGAAATTCGAAGCTTTTGGGACGCCGGGCTACAGAAGAATGTCGGAAATTAGAAGCTATTCAGGTACAAGAAAAATAACGCCACTAAAATAAATATTCAAAAAATAAAAATTAAAACATTGATCTTAAAATTCGAGTCATGGCAACCTTGAATGTAACTAGTTAAATAAACAAACATGCTATATTTGGAAATTACTTAGAGTAACAAGAAATGAGGGTATTCGGAGATTCGACGAGGAAAAAGGACAAGATAATAGGACATGTCTTAAGACGTCAAGGAATAGAAAAAAAATACTTTTCCGGTGGGTGTAGAGTTGCAGCAGTTATGCATAACGATAGGGATAGTGATATCTGCTGGATCCATGTAGGTGTATTATAAATATTAAGAGCTTGGAGAATGAAATTTGTTCCAGTAATTGTAATTGCTGTCCAGGTGGCATAATAATCGTATTAATTACACGAAAAACATAGCGTTGTTCTTCCGTTTCAGGTTCTGTTTCGGCATAAATCTTCCTCCGTCCGTTTGTGATAAACATGTTTGACTAGCAAATGGGGGTGACCCGTAGTCATCACAATATTGCCAACATTTTCTTTTTTCTTTCCTGTGTGAGAAAAAATTAATGGCTCCACGTGGCATACTGTGTGTGTGGATGATAAGGAGCATCTTGCTTACAGACCTCATCTTTGTAGATGCGACCGGTGCACTGTGGGACCACAAGCTTTCTCAGTAAAGCTGTCAAAGGGTGTCAGACGAAGACACTGAAGCAGCGCCTGTCGCGGTTCCCCCGTGTCGCGATGTCGAAGTTGGGCCCCACCTGGTCAACCTGAACTCCAACGACAAAATTTCCAAGATATAATGGAGATATTTTTTGAGTATTTTGGTGCAAGAGACCCTTACTCTCCGGTGGTTTCTTACAGAGTAATTACGTAATTACGATTTTTTTCGGTTCGTTACTTCAGTTACCTTTTCTTCTGTCATAATATTATCACAGCAGTCTGTTGTGTAATCACCGGAACACAGTGTAATGCAAAAGACCTCATTACAAAAGCACTGTCATATGACTGCCGTCGTTACGGGAACAGATCAGCATAGAGGCGTTGTTACTCTCTTCCAATGTATTCAGTAATCCAATAAACGAGTTGGCTACCGATCAACTCTTCATCAGTAAACCAGTCCATACTGCTGTGTGATGACGTACAACTAACGCTGCCGGAAGAAAACCGAGCAGTAATGGGTGCGTTACTGTTGTCAACATAAGTAGCCTCAACGAACGGAACAAGATTGTTTCCAAAGAAAGGCGCACAGAGCATAACGTCATCTGCACTTTTGTACTTTTGTACAACGTACATAAAAAGATAAAAGAGGGTAATAAGTCACCAGCCCTTTCAGTCCATATAATCTCCTTCATTACACACGCTTCCCGTTTTGACCTGTTCATCCTTCACTCACTGAGAACCACTGAACTCCTTAATTTGAAGACCGATTTTAACTCTGCAGACTACAACTTATTCTTCTATCTCTTGCTGTCTGTGTCTGGATGGTTTAAATTACTCGCATTTTATGTCACCATTGAATTGTACGTTTTCTTTATTAACTGTCAAACAGCATTTTTTCAGAACCATTACTTCTTTATTCTTGACTTCATGTAATTAAATATATGATCTCCGAACACACTTTAGTTTTGCCATAACCGTTGTCTGACTGTTTGGTTTACAGAGCTTTCCAATTTCTTCGCTGTTTGTAGGTCATTGAGAAGTCCTGCTGTTATGTACCTGCCGCAAAGCAATATTTTGCTGTACGGTCTAGAACGGACAGAAACCTGTCCTTAGCAAACGTTGAAGTTTTAATTTCAAAGGGCTCTGCGCGTTCTCTTATAAGTTAATTCTTCTTCAGGATTTAGCTGCATCAGTTTTCACGGATCTTGCTTCTGAAATTGTAATACGTAAAAGACGATTTAGGTTCATTCCACACATCCCATTTTCAGAAATTTGTACTCTGAGACTTTGTTACATTTAACTCTTCCTGTCATATGTGCGACTATGTAAGAGTCAGGTGATTTTGAGTGAGGGACTATTTCCCATGTTTCAGTACAGTGTTTAAGTAGACTGCTTGGCAGAAATCTAGTACAGCACTAGCTTTCATTCGTGCACTAATGAGCTCAAATAATTCTCTGATGACCGTTTAAAAATAAAAGTCTGATAAATGTACTGTGTAATTCTTCTGAAAAACTTCAACTACCTCATTTATCCTGCTTGTTTCGCAATACCATCTCTCTCCGTAGTAAATCCTGAAGATTTAGTTTCATCTGAGCTATGAAAGATGAATGTCGTATTATTCCTTAGGCTGAGATTTGTCATAACATTGCCGGCAGGTGTGGCCGAGCGGTTCTAGGCGCTACAGTCTGGAACCGCGCGACCGCTAGAATGCCCCACGACAATCCTCATTTCAACTGCCATGACTCTTCTTTTACTAGGAGAACAGTCTCTGCTGGGTCTTCGATACTGCCTCTTATTTAAGTCAAGTTTCCTAGCCTTCAGCTTTTCTCTGTATCTAAGTTGCTACTCCTTGTTTAGGAACTACTTTACTCAGTCTTTGTATGAATTTTCTTTTCTTTTTTTGATCTGGTTGCGGTTTGTGTTTATTGATATGCATTTTTAGATGGATTTGGCCAATTAAGGAGCACATGAAATAACTTAGGACTTCTTCCTTTTCTCATTTCTTTCTTTCTAGTAGTCTTTCTTTCTTTCCCTATGTTTTTCTCTTCTTTCTTCTGCCAAAACCGCGTCTGTCTTCTTCTTTGTTTCCTTCTGGAAGCCCCTGAAACTTTTTACTTTTTCTTTGAACTTTTCTCCTTCTCCTATTAAACCCTTTATTAATTGTATTTCTCTCAGACCACCTTTAACTTCTTTGATCAATGTCACTGATGTTTTTGAGTTCCTGTGAAAAACATTGAAAATTCTCTTTGTTGTCCTCTTTTCATCTAGCCGTTTTACGTGTCCTTAGAATACAGGTCTTCTCTTTCTCATTGTGTATAATATTTGTTCTCTTTCTACATAAATCTTTCATTATCTTTTAATTTCCGTTTACCATTCTCATTTGGTTCCAAGACTTTAATGATTATTTTTCTTTTCTTCTTTTGTTATTTCATTTACGGTAATAAATTTCTTGTTATACAGGCCTTTTGTTAGTTGAAAAGCCACCTTCATTTTCCTTGTCCTTGCTATCTGAGCTTCTTTCTCCAAAGCATTTTGTTATATTATTTCAGCTAGATATTTAAATTTTGTAGTCTGTGTAATGTCCATAATCATTTTCCATGTATTTCGCTGCCTCCTTCGTGTCTGTCATATAATTTGTTATTTTTTATTTTATTTCAAGTGGCTATATATTGGCCTGGTTTTGAAGCTTACTCTTGTGGAAGTTTTATCTGCACGTTGCACCTTCTGTAGTTTCAGCTAAGATGGCAAGATCGTCTGCAAAATCCAAAACAACCGAAACTCTGATTATCTCCATTTCTTCCAGTTTAGATTTTTCTAACAATTCTTTCATCTTGTGCTCTTTTCCATCCCAGTTACCTTTTATAATCCTATACCTTCATTTTTGGATAATTTTCCATCTTCATTTTTGAAGCCCAATTTAGCCAGTTCGTAAGTTTGGAGGTCTAGTTTATAAGTTTAATGCAAGTTTCTGATATTATTCCTTTGGATGTCTTCCTCAGTTAGTGATAGCTGGTTTCTTTCAAACTTCCTTTGACTGCCCTTGTCGTTGTTGAGGTTTTGCACCTTTGTTGCTTAAAGTTGATAACGTCTTCACTTCTTTAGGCGAAGTATATTTCTGTCAGGCTTGTTGTCCAAGTAGTAATACTTTTTCACACTGTTCATTCCACCATCCGTACTTTTTGTGTCTTTTGACTGGCACCATTTGAAGGACGGTGCTCATTCAGTTTGTTTTAATCTCCTCCCAGCCTTCTGAGTCTATAGTTAGCTGTTCCTGAAATTATTGTTTCTTAGTTTCAGTGCTGCAGTATCAGTTTTACGAATCCAATGCCCTTGTCTTTGAATTTTTGTTTGTATAGTAAATTCCATTTTTATTGTGATTAGATAGTGACCTGTTTCAATATTAGCACCCTTTATAGCTTTTACGTTCATGACTTCTTTTTGATTGTTAAAAGATGTAGCTGCATGTTCGATTTGAAATTCTACGTTTGCATTGGGTGTTTTCCACGTTCTCCGTTTCCATGGCTGTTTCTTAAAATTTGTGGACCTTATTTTGCGGCTGAAGCCTCTGTATAATTCTGTTGGTCTTAGCTCATTCTTATTTGTTCTTTTCTGTGCTGGATACTCTCCAACTATTGCTGAACTTCATTTTTTCTAGAGTCTGGGCTTTGAAGACCCCTGACAAAATTTGTACATTCTTTAAGGGGACCCTTCATAGTCCATACTCCTGTGAGTCCCAGAAGTTTTCAACTTTTCCTGGATTCCTTTTATTGTGGATCTCGGATTTAAGACTTCCGCTTGCAGTACAACTAACGATATCACCCCCGTTTTGGCTTAGGATAGGGTCCATACAGGAAGTAAATAAGTAATTATTTTACGACATGTTTGTACTCCTTGCTCTTCCTTCTGCACCATTTACAAGCTAGGATTCTGAGATATTTGCTAGGATCATATACTGTAAAATGAATGAGCTAGAAGTTTCTGAAACAATAGATTTGTTCTTAATATTGTACGGAAGTTATATTAAAACTCTGAAGGAATTTGAGACAAAGAATGAAGTAGCAATCTGGTATCACAGGCCTGTTTGAGAAAAGCTGCAGATAAATAACGAAAAAATTTTAGATACAATAGAAGAGGAAATGTACCTATGGAAATCTGGGTTCCAGACATCGGACATTGCCAGTAATATTTTCCTACTCATGAATCCAAGCTGGACTATTTCCTTTAGCCAATTTTTGTACGTCATTTTACTAACGGAAGATAATCGAAGTATATACGCCAATCAGTTTACCAAGTAGTAAATCTCAAAAACTATTTATTAGTATTTCTCAGTTCAAGTACATAGAGCTACGTTATCAGTAGATTCTCCATACAAGGCCGTTCTTTCAAATCCTTTAATTTAGTTTTACATGTAGCCGACGAGAGCTGTAGTGAATCTTTCTGGACATATCTGACCCGGTTTCCGTGGAGCGGAGGTTAAGACCCACTTATCTCCAGACATTGACGCCGATCTGGGACGAGCCAACCCAGTGGCTGGCGGCACGTGATGCAGTCACGTTGTTCCACCGAGCCTCAGCCAGATCACAAACATTTCTCTCCAGCGGCACGTGTTTCCCCTCGTATATACAAAGGATAATTTTCTTATCCAATTTAGATAGCACTTTTTGTTGTCGTTGTTGTTGTTGTGATCTTCAGCTCTCCACGCTACTTTATCCCGTGCAAGCCTCTTCATCGTTGTGTAACTACTGCAATCTAGTTCCATTTCAGTCTGCTTACTGTATACACTACTGGTTCTCTCTCTCTACAATTTTTACCCCCACATTTCATTACTAAATTTACTACGCCACCCTTGATGTCCCAGGACGTGTCCTATCAACCGGTGTCTACTTTTACTCAAGTTCTAAACTAGATTCACTACCTCCCTCATTATTTACTCGATATAATCATTTAACCCATAGAATACTCCTTTAGCACCATATTTCAAAAACTCTCTTCTTGTCTAAACTGCTTATCGCCCACATTTCACTTCTGTACAAGGCTACACTCTAACAATTGCCTTTAGAAAATACTTCAAGAACTAAACATATTAGATGTCAACAAATCCTTTTCAGAATAGCTTTTCTTGCTACTGCCAGTTTCCATTTTACATTATCTCTCCTTCGGCCAACAGTAATTATTTCGATACCTAAATATCTACATTCCATTACCTTGATTTACTTTTTGTTGATGTCCATTTTATAGTCTGTCTCAAAACACTCTCCATTCCACTCAACTGCTCTTCCTAGTCCTTTACTATCTGTAACAGAATCATAAAGTCATCGACAAAGTTAAGACTTTTTATTTCTTTCCCTGAACTTTAATTCCTCTTCTTTATGTTTCCTTCTTTCTTGTACCGCTATTTCAATGTACAGATTCAATGACATTTGAGCTAGGTAACGACCCGTGTCACTCTTTTCACAATGACTGTTTCCCTTGCATATTCTTCGGCTCGTAACTGAGGTCTGGATCCCGTACAAGTTGTAAATAACTTTCGCAGCCTGTAGTTCACAGCTGCTGTCTTCAAAATGTTAAGGAGTGTACTCTAGTCAACAACGTCTAGAGATTTCTTTAGATTTACAGATGGAGCAACGTCGGTTTGCCTCTCTTTAAACTTTCTTTTTTAACTTCTGCAGCGTACTCGGGCCCACATGTTGCCATGTTGCAGAATTTTCGCTGGGAAATCCTTACACATCCTCCATACAGTCCAGATTTCATGCCATGCGATTTCAATATTTTTAGCTTTGAAGAACGTCATTCGTGGGCGCCAATTTACTTCGGTCGATTGGCTCCAATCATGGTTCAGTAGGCAACAGCAAACATTTTCCTCTACAGGCTTTGACCACGTTGTGTCACAGTGGAACTTGTGGCCCTGTAGCATAAATGTATTAATAGCTATGACGATCACTTTTTAAATAATAAACAATTTACTTACTTTTTTCTATCTGCCCCGTTTATTTGACTGCCCTTTACACGTCTCTCCAGAAACGAAACTGATCTTCCTCCGAGTTTGGCTTATACCAGTTTTCCCATTTTTCTGTAAATAATTCGTGACAGTATTTTGCACTCAATACTTAACTGTAGGAAACAGCCCTAAGAATAATAATTACAGAAAGTAATTTGGCTCATTATCAACTGTTCAAAACACGGCGACAGAAAGATATCGTAACACCAAAAAAAACTTATGTAGAGTAATGAAATTTCGGGAATACATTTGTGTAGGTGATACGCGTAAATGATGGACATTGAAAGGTCACAGATTAATAAAGCCCGAGATAAGACATTACAAATGTAAAATGCTGGTTCATTAATTATCGGTGCAACAGGCTGAATTTCGAGCGCCAGTATGGAGTCATGCATGCATTGTGTAGTACAGGTGCCGGATGTCAGTTTATGGCATGGAGTTCAATACCCGTCACACTTAGTCAGTAAAGGGCGGTTACTGCATTTTGGCCGGCCGAAGTGGCCGAGCGGTTCTAGGCGCTACAGTCTGGAACCGCGCGACCGCTACGGTCGCAGGTTCGAATCCTGCCTCGGGCATAGATGTGTGTGATGTACTTAGGTTAGTTACGTTTAAGTAGTTCTAAGTTCTAGAGGACTGATGACCTCAGATGTTAAGTCCCATAGAGCTCAGAGCCATTTGAATAATTTTTGAAATTTGTGGATGACGTTGTAGTTGTCGTCTGACGATGTCCCATATATGGTCGACTGGAGACAGATCTGGTGATCGAGCAGGCCCGAGAAACATGTCAACACTCTGTAGAGCATGTTGAGTTGCAACAGCGGTATGTGTGCGACAGTTAACCTGCGTGAGAACACCCTACGAAATGCTGGTCATGAAGGCAACCACAACAGGTTGAACCACCAATCTGACTTACTAGTTTGAAGCCAGACTGCGTGGGATAACCGCGAGCGTGGTCCTGCTTCCATACGAAATCGGCCCTCAGACCTTAGTTCCGGTATAAGTCCAGTGTGTCTACCAAGCAGACAGTTTGTTTGCAGACCCTCAACTGGCTTCATTCTAATGGACACATGGCCATCACTGCTACCGAGGCAGAACCAGCTTTCATCAGAAAACATTACAGATCTCTACCCTCCCCTCGAATGAGCTCTCGCTTGACACTACTGAAGCCACAAACGGCAGTTGTTTGTGGTCAGTGAAATGCACGCTACCGGGTGTCTGACTCGGAGTTGTCCTTGAAGTAATCGATTTGTAACAGTACTTTGTGCCACTGTGGTGCCAACTGCTGCTGCAGATGCACTACTAGGCGCCAGAGCGATACGCCCGACGTGATGGTCTTCCCCTCGGTAGTCCCACGTGGCCGTCCGAAGCCCAGTCTTCTTGCGACCGTACATTCTGGTGGCCACCGCTGCCAGCAGTCATATACATTCTTGCCAAGCATTTCTGCAATATTGCAGGTGGAATATCGAGGTTTTCGTAGTCCTATTACACGACCTCTTTCAAACTCAGTGAGGTGTTATCGCCTGAAAGGCACTCTTGACTAACATCGGCTCACCAGGCCCACTCTCGTAGATTAACTAACGCTAACGACCGTTGCAGCGTGTATCTAAAGCAAACGTAATTTCAATCCTCATAGTGGCGTGAAATTTCAGTAGCCATTATCTTTCAGATGTAATAACACGCCTACCAACTATCATATGTCTCATGCAACTCCTTCTCGATATCGGGATTTTTTTTCTGCCAGAGAGTTTTGATTTTGACTGCACCAATATTTTCAATCAAGGAATAAAACTGCCCAGTCAGTTACTTAAAGCGATTTTAGAAGAGTACAAAAACAAACATACTTAAGCAGTACATCTCATTCAAAACATCCTATTTGTTGAATTATTTTCATAGCACAGCATAAGACTTTATAAAAAGGTAATAACAGTAGAAAACCTGTCAAATTATTGTCAAACTGCGCTGGTAAGTGTGTAAATGCACATACGAAATACGTTATTTTTGTTCTTTTTAAATTATAATACCAAGATTTGTTCAATATCCTTGTAAAAGTGATCTATGTATGAATAAAACTACTACTACTATACTACTACAACTACTACAATTACTGAAACGCTTCACAGCACACTTCCGCACTACGATGAATTTTTTTCTGGAAAATCTTACTCCAGGCTCTGTAAAGGATAATACTAACATCTTGTCTCCTGCCTGAGTCAATTTTTCAGTGAAGCTAATGAGAAGTTGCAGTACGAAAATCGGGAAATTACCATCATTCTCACAGCCCCGATGACATCTACATCTACATGGTTACTCTGCAAATCACATTTAAGTGCCTGGCTGAGGGTTCAACGAATCACCTTCACAATTTCCAGAATGAAATTTTCACTCTGCAGCGGAGTGTGCGCTGATATGAAACTTCCTGGCAGATTAAAACTGTGTGCCCGACCGAGACTCGAACTCTGGACCTTTGCCTTTCGCGGGCAAGTGATCTACCATCTGAGCTACCGAAGCACGACTCACGCCCGGTCCTCACAGCTTTACTTCTGCCAGTATCTCGTCTCCTACCTTCCAAACTTTACAGAAGCTCTTCTGCGAACCTTGCAGAACTAGCACTCCTGAAAGAAAGAATACTGCGGAGACATGGCTTTAGCCACAGCCTGGGGGATGTTTCCAGAATGAAAATTCAGAGCTTCTGTAAAATTTGGAAGGTAGGAGACGAGATACTGGCAGAAGTACAGCTGTGAGGAGCGGGCGTGAGTCGTGCTTCGGTACCTCAGATGGTAGAGCACTTGCCCGCGAAAGGCAAAAGTCCCGAGTTCGAGTCTCGGTCGGGCACACAATTTTAATCTGCCAGGAAGTTTCACTTTCACAATTCTCTATTATTCCAATCTCGTATAGTGCGCGAAAAGAATGAACACCTGTATCTTTCCCTTATTTTATCGTCTTGATCGTTCCTCCATATGTAGGTCGGTGTCAACAAAATATTTTTGCATTCGGTGGAGAAAGTTAGTGATTGGAATTTCTTGAGAAGATTCCGTAGCAACAAAAAACGCCTTTCTTTTAATGATTTCCAGCCCATCATTTCTGTGACACTCTCTCCCATGTTTCGCAATAATACCAAATGTGCTGCCTTTATTTGAAATTTTTCGATGTACTCCGTCAGTCGTATCTGGTAAGGATCCCACACCGCGCAGCAGTGTTCTAAAAGAGGACGGACAAGCGTAGTGTAGGCAGTTTCCTTAGTAGGTCTATTACATTTTGTAAGTGACCTGCCAATAATACGTAGTCTTTGGTTAGCCTTCCCCACAACATTTTCTGTGTTCCTTCCAATTTAAGTTGTTCGTAATTGTAATACCTATGTATATAGTTGAATTTACGGCTTTTAGATTCGACTGATTTATCGTGTAACCGAAGTTTAACGAATTCCTTTCAGCACTCATGTGGATGATCTCACACTTTACGATATTTAGGGTCAAATGCCACTTTTCACACCATTTAGATATTTTTCCTAAATCGTTTTGCAGTTTGTTTTCATCTTCTGATGACTTTATTAGTCGATAAAAGACAGTGTCATCTCCAAACAACTGGAGACAGCTCTTCAGATTGTCTCCCAAATCGTTTATATAGATAAGGAACATCAAAGGGTCTATAACACTACCTAGGGGAACGCCAGAAACCGCTTCTGTTTCAATAGGTGACTTTCCGTCAGTTATTACGAACTGTGACCTCTCTGACAGGAAATCACAAATCCAGTCACATAACTGAGACGATATTATATAAGCACACAGATTCACTACGAGCCGCTTGACAATCGATAAACTGCGCAGGAAATGGTATTGTGAAATAAATTTACAGCGTAACACCAGTTTCTTGCAAAATTAAATAATGTTTGTATACTGCATGTTATTTGTGGTGAGTGTGTATGAAGTGTGTGGTGGTATTTTCTCTACGTTAGTGGAGGAGGAGGAGGGGGAGAAAGAGGAGATTAGTGTTTAAGGTCCCATCTAAAACGAGGTCATCAGAGACGAAGCTCAATCTCAGATTGGGGAAGGACACAGAAGGAAATCGGCGGTGCGATTTCAAAGGAACGATCCCGGCATTTGCCTTAAGTGATGCAGGGAAATCACCGGAAACCTAAATCAGGATGGCCGGACGCGGGTTTGAACTGTCGTCCTCCCATACACGAGTCCAGTATTCTAACCATTGCGCTACCTCGCTCGGATGAATGTCGAAGTCTCTACATCTCTGCCTAACTAGCGCAACCTGCATCCGGTGAACATGGTTACTGTAGTCAAGAATTGTACTTCCTCCACAATTATTACTTCCCCACTCACCCTCACCTCCCCCAATAGCCATGTAATTCCATACTGACCATTTCTTGATGCCTCAGAATGTGTCTTAACACAATATCAATAAATATTTTCAGTTGCAATGGCTCTATGAGATTAAAAGTAATTTCATGTATAGTGTGAAGAAATACAAGCTTTTGAGACTGTTTTCACATTACAATATCTTACATCTAGCTGTGTCTACGTTTTTGCTTCTTTTGACATGCAGTACAGCCATGTGCTGACAGCTAGCGAAACAACTGAAACTGGCCGTTTACGAATAAATACTTGAAGTATTACATGCTGTACAAGAAATTCCTGATATATTTTTAATTATGGTGAAGTTGTATGTTCTGTAAATTAAATCTTCAACGACTAAAAAGTGGATCACATCACTATGAGTAAATTAGAGTCTGGGCTGGATTTCACAAGACGTTGGGGAGGTATTTCCAAGTATGGAAGGCTGTGTCGAGTGCTCTGTTGACTTACAGGTGGTTGAGCGTGGTAGGGATAACGGTCTCTTTCTCACAGAAAAATATTCTCACTAAAATTTGCGCTGCCCTTCGTGCTATCTAAACAAATTGTATAACTAAAAATACAATTTACATGTTTACAGTTAGGAGTATTAGCACCGAAGAACATTAACAGAAAAATGGTAGTAAACGTGAATAACCAAAAACAGTACGAGCAGTACCCGATGTAAGATCCAATCAATGCAGCTTTAGGAAATATGGTACTGTAACGCCGGAAATGCGTATCCTCCTATTTCCATCTATTATACTATAAATTTTTTTCCTTATTTTGTTACCTGAAGGTATGACATTTCTGTGTCTTTATATATTGTAATTGTTTTACTATTTGCATATATGTATTTATGCATTTATGTTGTAAGAGGTCCGAGCAGATGTAATTTTATGTAAGAGGTCCGAGCAGATGTAATTTCGATGTATTGCTCATGCGCTGCCTGCGATATGCAAGATATAAGAGAATCGCTGACCAGAGAGCAGTGTTGACTGAGTAGGTAAGTTGTTGCGAGTCTGCGCTAGTCTGCGCTTGTCTGGTGTGGAGTCTGCTCCGGTCTGGTATAGTGTATCATGTTGGCTGGGCCGGTCGCGGTGCAGCGATGCCGGAGGCAGAGTATTATTGTATAAGGTAAAAAGCAGGATCGCGCATATCTAGTAATGTTATGTGAACTCCCATGTAAATCTTTTAAAAAAAGTCCTAATAATAATCTTTGTGATATAAAGTAATTTTTAACAAGCATTCATTTCAATTTAAAGAATCTACTAATTTCTCCAATCCATGATCATTCCTACTGTTGCAAAAGAAAAATCAGTTGCTTCCTTTCATAAATGACAAATCTATCGGCCAGCATTGCACAGAGCTGTGCCGGAAAAATTTTAGGTAAGAGCAGATATATACGCCGTTTTTATTGAGGTTAAGAATTTTTGCTTTTTTTATTCAGAATGATATTACAGGGCCATGACGCAGTACTGCTGTCGTCCAAAATTTACCAGTTTACTGAATTTATTTTTTATTACGAGGTTTAGGAATTTTTCTGTTTCGAGCTTACATTAAATGAAAAAAAAAAGAATTTTGTGGGTACATTAAATGTGAATGCATTTCTGTACGGAGATTATAAATGGGAACCAATTTTGTTCTGAGATTACGCTAAAATTTGAATCAGAATCATATTATTTGTATTTATTAATTTTTGTGGGGAGGTTACACTATTATTAGGCTTATTTTTTTTTTTTTTGTGGGGAGGTTATAATGTCGATGTATAATTGGTTTGTTTTGTAAATATTATTTGTATTTTTACGCTGGGTCTGGCCTAAGGAAAACTATACTATCGAACGAATACATCGATAGGTCGTGTGGAGAACCAAAGTGTTTAGGATCTTTGGTAGAGTGAACTCGGCCGCGTGGAGCGTGGGCAGAGAGGGTCTGGCTGGAGTAGTGCGGTTGTGCAGGTGTGTTGTGTGACGCTCCCGCGAGTTGCCGCGCTTTCGGGGTTTGGCAGCATGTAATTGCGCTCGACTTGCTATGATAGTTTATGACACGGTGTCGCGGACGGGAAGCGTTAGCTGGCACACATCAAGAGCCCGTTTCGGCTGGAGACCGTGTCGAGAAGAAGGCGTGCCAACATCCAGCTTCTGCAACAGCGACGGCCGACAATGAGTGACTGTCGGTACCTCCTAGATCGACGACTTCAAACTTTCATTCAACCAACAGGGAAGACTGGTAGCACGTAAAGTTTTAGAACTGTGTGGCAGACCTCAGCTTTTCAAACTGTTCCATTTTCATAACTAAATTACAGCAACGTAGCATGAACCTTTGCTGCTCATTGTCCCAATTGCATTACCAAGCAGGGTCACTTCCTTTTCCGGAAAGAACCCGAGTGTCGTTGAAGTTCAAACGCCAGCATTAAAGTAATATCATTCGATTTCACTGCTTTAATTTCAAAGTTCAGTTAAGGTATTGATAGCTGGCTACAATATTTAGATTACACAAGCACAAATTAAGAGAGCGAGTTTGTTACCGTATTTTAGCTTACGTGTGACTGCAGCTCAGCTTGGTACGTACTAAATTTTACTATTGTTAATTGTTCAGAATCATTTAATTCAAGTTCCAAGTTAAATCTCTTACTTATAAATTGCGTAGATTCAAGTAGCTTTTGAAATGATTGTTGAGGTAGCCCAACACTAACCGTATTTTACTGAATTTCGATGTGCTTCAGAAACAAAGCTCACTATTAATTTCAGTCACTAAATTAACTTTCAATTTTCCGGTTTTATTAATTCTTTTGCTACATTAAGTCAGAGTGTAGCGAAATTTATTACTTCTGACAAACTCTCAGTTTTCACACTACACGTGTCAACCTTCAGTTGCCACGCTTCTAGTGCTAATTATATGTGTAATAACCTTTATTTTTCAGTTACTATAGTAATTGTCCATAGGACTAGCGACCGTAATTTCCCCCAAATCTCAAATATCTAATTACCGCTAGTTAATTTTTAACGTAACGGCCGCACATTTACATTCTTTATTAACTTTAACCCTTTTCAAAATTAATTTCCATCAGTTTCATTTGCATTTTTCCTTTCATTTAGATGAGACCTTTTCCTCCCTCTTTACCGACAGATTAACTTCGGTGAGATTGCTTTTCCCAAATTCCTATTAGGTACACGCGGTTTAATTTTTCACTGTCATTAAGGTCGATAAGTAAGGGGGAGGTTACAGTACTTTAGACGAGATTTTCTCGTGTTACTAACTGAAACTACAAGACGTTGATATGAAGAAGCCATAAGTAGGGATGCCGTTGAAGAAGCGATTAAGACAGAAACGGTAAAGACCTGCAGAAGGTACATGAAATGGACGTGCGACTGCAGGATACGTAACAGATGCAAGGTGAGTCTTCAATATCAACTTTTTTCTTATAGAGCTTCAATAATGTTTGGGAAATTACTGCATTTCGTATCTACTACTAAACGATAAAAATACATTCACATAATAAACCCCTTTGATAGTTTGTTTTCTTCTCCTGCTCATATTTCGGCAATAATGAGCTCACTGCAGAATATCAAAACTGATTTACGAGTCAGAACACCAAAACGTAAATGATTATAGATTAATACCACAGTCACCACACTCAGTAGATGTCATTGTATTCAATACAAAATACTTTCTTTTCAATACGGCGCATTCCGCTAGGCAGAATGTTTTAAAACAGGTTCAAGAAATACAGTTTACCGTAGAATCGTCAGTATTGTCATCTAACATAATAACACAGTTACATTTAGTACCACAGTAACATTTATCAACAAGGTCAACAAGTTATAAAAAATAGTGATATACTCCATGTAGAATCAGCGTATTTAAGGAAAGCATAACAAAAAGATTTTGTGATACTGTGAAACTTTCAATATCGTATTTCGTCTCTATTCTTGTGAGCATGCGGATGATGTAATTGTTTTAAAAATGGAAACTTTACCATTGCTCAGTATACCATACTTCCCATCCCGCTGGCTGATTATGATGGGGTTCGTGGCTCACAGTAATGTCTGCGCCGCTCGCAAGTTTAAAACATCGTCTTTTGCACAGAGGTCCTTGTTTTCCTTAGTTTACTTTAGTCGGATGTTTTGAGTCAACTGACTGCGTTGTGACACCAGACGGTGTTCATTGCACTCTGAACCTTGACCCTCCCTGCTTCGCACCAAAGAGGAGCAGATGCACTTTCTTTTTCTGTCAGTTGCAGCGCCACGATAAATTCTGCCGCCAAGGCGGAGCGAAGTTGTTTCTGTCTGCCTACGTCACAGCTCCTCGTTCAAATGGCTCTAAGCACTATGGGACTTAACTTAAACCTAACTAACCTAAGGACATCACATTCATCCATGCTTCGACAGAATAGAAAGAGTAACTCATGAGAAAACTCTTCAGTTTCGATTTGAAAGCGCGTATATTACTGCTTGTATTTTTGAATTCTTTGGAAGCTTATTGAAAATGGATGCAGCAGTATACTGCACACCTTAACACACAAGAGGCAAGGAAGTTCGATCCAAATGCAGATTGTATTTCTGTCTAGTATTAACTGAATGAAAGCTGCTATTTTTTGGGAATAAGCTGATAAGTTGATACTGTTAAGAAAGAACGACAGAGAAGAATATATATATTGAGAGGCTCACCCAGACTAATGAACGGGGTTCACCAGTTATTGCCCGAACCGCCAGTTTCTGAACCAAAAGTATCCATTTGGAATGGAAAGAGTTACCGCAAAATGCAGTACCATAGTCATAGGCGAATGAAAACAAGAAAAGGAGACTAATTTGCGTGTCCGACTTTCACTTCAGATACCGCTCGAATAGTAAAAATGGCAGTATTAAGTCTTTGAACAAGATCCTGAAAGTGTGCTTTCTGCGACAGTTAACTATCCGTCTGAACACCTAGAAATTCCCACTGTTTAGTTTCACTAATATCATGCCCATTCTGTGAAATTGAAACGTCGGGTTTTGTTGAGTTGTGTATTAGATACAGTAAAAACTTAGTCTTACTGTGATTTAGCGTTAGTTTATTTTCTACAAACCATGAAGTTCTGTCGCGAATTGCACTATTTGAAACCGATCCAGTGTTGCACACAGCATGCTTTACTACAAAACTAGTGTCGTCAGCAAACAGAAATATTTTAGAAATACCCGTAATACTAGAGGGCATATCATTTATATAAATAAGGAACAAGTGTGACCCCAGAACTGATCCCTGGGGCACGCCCCATTTGGCTGTGCCTCACTTAGACCGCAAATCGTAGCCATTATCAGCACTGTGAATAACGACCTTTTGCTGTCTGTTGTTGCAGTAAAAGGTGAACCAATTGCGAACTACTCCCCGTATTCCATAATGGTCCAGTTTGTGGAGCAACATTGTGTGATAAACACAATCAAAGACCTTAGTTAAATCAAAGAAGACGTCTGTCGTTGGAAATCTTTTGTTAAATCCATCCAGTACCTCACAGGGAAAAGAGAATATAGCACTCTCAGTTATTAAACTACCTTAAAATCGAATTATACATTTTACAGCAAATTATGTGAAACAAAATGACCAATTGTCCTTACATACACAGCCTTTTTAATAACTTTAGCAAACACTGATGGCATAGAAATAGGTCTAAAATTATCTACATTATCCGTTTCTCCCTTTCTCCTCCCTTCCAGCTATTTCTCTACCGTTCCACTCTCGAGCAGCGCGAGGGAAAAATGCACACTTAAATCTTTCTGTGTAATCTCTGATTTCTCCTACTGCATCATGATGATCATTTCTTCTTAGGGTAGGTGGGCGCTAAAAGAATATTTTCGCGATCGGCGGGGAAAGTTGGTGATTGAAGTTCCACGAGAAAATCCTGCCGCAAAAAAAAAACGCCTTTGTTTTAATGATTTCCACCTCGATTCACGTATCATTTCCGTAGAAATTTCTCCCTTTTTCCACAATAATACAAAACGAGCTGAATTCTTTAACCTTTCCCGACGTCCTCTGTCAATCCCATCTGACGCGGGTCCCTCACGGCACAGCAATACTCCAAAGGTGGGCGGACAAACGTCGTGTAAGTAATCTCTTTCGTAAACCAGTTGTACTTTATAATTGTTTTGCCAATACACCGCAGTCCTTGGTTTCCGTTCACCACATCGAACCAGTTCAGAGACGTGCTGCTACATTTGTTACCGGTAGTCTCGATAAGCACGCAAGTATTATGGTGATGCTTCGGTTAATTAAATGGTAATCTATGGAGGGAAGACGACGTTCTTTTCGGGAGACAGTACTGCGAAAATTTGGAGAACCGCCATTTGAGGGCCACTACAGAGCGAATCTGCTGGCGCCACAATACATTTCGTGTAAGGACGACGAATATGAGAGAAATTATTGCTCGAACGGAAGCACATAGATAGCCCTTTTCCTTGCTCTGTTTGAGACAGGAACAGGAAACGAAATGACTTGCAGTGGTACGTGCTACTCTCCGTGCCATATGAAGCGTGCGGAGTACGCATACAGATACAGATGTAGATGTAGGTTAAAAATCAGAGCTAGGAATGAATTTACGACAAAAGAATTATATCTTTCTCGTTACAGATGCGATGTGACGTGCTGTTATATGGGAAAGGCTAAATAGAGGCTCAGTAAAAAAATTCGACACGCGATGAAATCTGTAGGCCCTTCCCGAACATACGTGGCCACTAATGTGCTGCTGCGTATCTGTGAAAGAAAACTGCGATCATTTGGCCATACTGAGAACTTAAAGTATTCATAAAAAGGGAAAGAAAGTTCCTACTGTACGATGAACACGTTATCTGTGGTAGTTGCGACTGCAGCATAACGACAGTTAATAGCTCTGGAGTGGGAATGAAAAGATGCTGACTCCAGGTCACTTATGAAGTTGTCTTCTTCTCAGGCAGGTAACATTCACCTCTTTGAAGGGAGCGACTGGTCCCCTTCTTTTGAGTGTTGAAGGTGGCGAAGAGAGGGGTGGAGGGAAGATGGTAGTGTGGGTAAAGGAGAGGTGGGGACGGGGGAAACCTTCCTTGGATGTCATTCTAGGACGAAAGAATATTATCTTAACCTTACACCACCCCTCGAAATGCGAGTGTGCTTTCATTTGGTTTTCATGTCATTTTATGTTTAAGCCATTCAACCAATCCTCCATCACCTTCCTCATTAACTTCATGATTCGTTCGCAACCAGACATATTGTAAACATCGTACAATCGGACGTGTTGAGACACTAATGTCTCTGTGAAATATTATTACAGAAAATTATCTATTAAAAGCAAGTGTATAAAATTAACTGCCATCATAGATTATTAAGTCAATGAGAACTAATGCTATTTGTAACATGAAAGTGGTTCCGCTGGATTAAGCAACAACACATTTTAAAATTTTTCTGGATTAATTTCAGCCATAACTTCCAGCTGATGACAGGAATTTATACTAAAAAAGTAATACTACAGTATCTGAAAATTACAGCCATGAATAAAATAACATTCTGATTGTTGTTTTCAACAGGTAAGATTCCGGTCACGATGAAAGGTAAATTACACGTTTATGCTGTCCCATTCCATCAAAACGGTCCGAAACAGTTAATTAGAATTCAGAATGTGAGGATCTCAAATGTATCTAATACTTATTGCAGCTTGATGCCAAATTTATCACTCTAAACATGTCGCTAAATGCAACATAACTATACAGTAGTTTTACGTAACGACTGTACTCGTTAAACACAACAACTATTGAGAACAGCAGTAATGTTCGAAGAGCAAAGCTGGCAGGAATACTGTACTACCGCCTTACTTTTGGCTTTAAGGGGCTCCTCCTCCCCCACCACCCTGTCTCCCCCCGCCCCCTCTCTCTCTTTCTCGCTCACTCTCTCTCTCTCTCTCTGCCTCTCTCTCTGTTTTTCCCGCTTCGGTATCTCGGTCAACTTTCACCTACATTGGATGTGAGGTGACCTATTGACAAAAAAGTCTTAGCTTCAATCATGCGGTACTTTTAACAGTTGTGAACCGAAAAATACATTACTAGAGTTAAATGGAGTCTGATTTTCACTACTTTTGTTATACAGAGACATCAAATGATTGATACAATATGATGAAATAACGAACAATTTGGGCCTTAAGGCCATCTACTGTCGTATCACCACCCAGCCGTCACTGGAAGCTTTTGCGCTCGTAACAGGGAACAGTGTAATGGAAACAGATGATGGGTGTCTCCCCGTACTGGGTGCGATTCGACTACAAGCACTTATTTTCACACTAATAACCAGTCGTCATCTACGAGAAGTTGCCAGGGAAGCCTGCATCGAAATGCAGCAATAACCCACTTCTCTACACCTTCAACGCTTTTCACATCATTCGTTTTCAGAAAAACTCTGAATTCTGTCGATATGCAGAGAAGGAAAGAGGAAAAGCCGAGAGGTTGTGTTTTGATGTCGAAGGCATTAGATACATACCACTAGCTGTTATGGACATGAATAGCAGAGGACATCAGCTGAGGACTAAAACGTATTAACAATGCAACTCTACTAATATTTGACCACGTTTCCTGAAAGAGTTTACGGAAGTCAAGTGGCTCCACATATGTCGTATCGGGGGCTGATCTTGGTATTTTGTTGGCACAGGAAGTGTCTCAACATAAAGCACTCAGTTCATAGAGACATGTGCCACGTGTGGACCAACATTATGTTGTTGAGAAAGCACCACAATACTGCCGCATGAGAGGCAATACGTGAGGATGGAGGATGTCCGCAATGCACCACTGTGCCGTGAGTGTTCCCTCAACCCTTACCAGCCCATGACCTGAAACCACACCCATTGGCTCCCCACACAAATACTCCAGCAATAACACTGCTGTGTCTCTCCAGTGCACTGGGAAAATAGGACCTCTGTGCAGGTCGCATTCATATTCGCCAACGATGGTGAAACGCCTGCTAAATCACGCAGGGCTAACAAGTAATTAGGATTGTGGAAATGACCAAGGGAGTTGCGGTCGGATTCATTTCACAATTGTAATTTATTATCATTTAGTTCACAAATACACTTTTGAAAGGATTAAATTTGCTTCGCGGCTGAAGGCCTCCAAACAGATGCTTTAGAATAAGTTCAATTTTAAATTAGACATGACACACAGTTACATTTACGAATAAGATAAATCGTATACATATATGAGATCAGCATGCGGAGCGGCTAAAGGCCGCCGGAATAAATCTTCAAAATTCCAAATGTACTATGACGATTACTGAAGGCAGAAGGCTGCAATGTTTTAAGACGCTAACAGGGCTGATGGTCCACAAGTAGTACAGAAAGAGATAAACAAATGCAATAAGATGGCTGATGGCCGCAAAGTTAAATTCTTCAAATTAAGGAGAGATATATTGCAACAATCGGTGAAACAAGTTTAAAATTTCCTTTTGCAACACCAACGGCGGAAGGCCCACAATAACTCATAAAACCTTTCAGAGGAAATTACAACAATCTTTCTAGAGCAGAAGGCGATAATGTTGGGACTTGAAGGAAACTCTGAGAACATGTTTCCAGGGCTGAAGGCCCACAACTAACCTTGCCAAATTAAAAATATAAAATACAGTTAAATTACAACAACATTAACACTGCCAAAAGGATAACTAAGAGAACGGCACTCAAGAGTCTCCAGTGGATCGGTCTGTCCTCGTTCACTTAGGTGAGACAGGCGGTGAGTCCAACTACACTTAATTCATGCGAACCCAAACAAGGGACAGTCACGGACCGACCGACCAACTGATTGCTTGCCACGACGGAGTACACGAGAATTCAACACCCCCCTCCCCCCCCCCCAAAAAAAAGTATCACTATCCCAAAATAAACGCGTATGTGGACTGAACTGCCAAAACTACACACCATGTCGGGCAGCAACAACAGTTGAGGAAAAAACACCGCCTAAAAACTACGTTAGCGGCTAGGGCAGGTAACCAGTACACTAACGGCCACAGGGCAGAAAATTCCGCTTGTGCACTCGAATTGTAGTCAACTAGTTAATTACACCGCATGGCGGCTAAATTTCAGTAGTAGAAACACTCGGTGTTTCTCACAGGAAAACCTCCCCAACAGCGAACCACCGAAACGAACCACCAGAACATGAAACCAATACTCAACTTTGACGTCCTGAGTCGGCGAACCACAAAGCTCGTAACGATCCGACAGCTCCACACACGCTCCGACACTGCGCAGGGACCGGCAGCGGACCCAGGTGACCACGCCGCACGGAGATATCTTCCCTGGTCCGCAGCAACCGACCGACTGCCTGCTGGTCCGTCCCCGACTGCAGCTCCGTCGCGTCTCCACTGCTGGTGCGTCGCCCACTCACTTCCAGACATACGACGGCGGAAATACTGGCTCTGACCCAACCATGCAGAGGGAACACGCCCACTGGCTAAACGACATCCCTGCACCAGGAAAGGACCGACCCAAGTTCCACAAGATGGTAACTGAAGGGGCCCAGAAGCGCTCGGAGAACCAGTTATACGTCGCCCGATGAGATGACCGACCTCTCAGAGCCAGTACGCTAACAACGTTTAAAATAATCGCCAGTGGAACTAACGCCAACTACACACACAACCTGACGAACACTTGCACGAAGACCTGAACGATACTCAACAGTAACTAAGCACGCACAAAGACAAATTGGGTGTCGATGCACACACAGACAGCCAACTCACGAACGATCGGCGAGAAACGCTTCGTAGGACGACCGACTGACGATCCACCAAGACCGTGGCCCGGCTCAAGTGATGCTTGGCGACAATGATCGGGCGAGCCGTCGACGCAGACCTCACTGCACCAACCCGACTGCAGTAGTGCCGCATTGCAACTCCCGACTGGCAGGTCAGGGCTGCGCTCCATACACGTTCCAACTGACTGACAGCCCGAAGTCGCGCTCCCTATCCGAACTTTCTTACGACAGACAACGACCGGAAAGTAATAGCAGTCGAGCAAGATACTACAAGAGGGGATATATCGACACGCGCTACTAACACCACTCACGGTCGGGCAAAGCAGTAACTCAGTGACGTAGTGAGGTGGAAATACGTTAAAAACAGGGTGTAAAATACATGATGGCGGGAACATGAGCCACGCACGGCTCAGATGGTCCTCCAGGGTAGTACAGAACCGTGATTCATCGTTGAACACAAACTGACGCCATACGTCATCATTAGGGGAAGTGGCAACAAAACGACTATTCACGTTCGTGTGTAGAATATATGAGTCCGGCGATATACCATCTGACTTTCGAAAAAACATCATCCACACAATTCCGAAGACGGCAAGAGCTGACAAGTGCGAGAATTATCGCACAATCAGCTTAACAGCTCATGCATCGAAGCTGCTTACAAGAATAATATACAGAAGAATGGAAAAGAAAATTGAGAATGCGCTACGTGACGATCAGTTTGGCTTTAGGAAAAGTAAAGGAACGAGAGAGGCAATTCTGACGTTACGGCTAATAATGGAAGCAAGGCTAAAGAAAAATCAAGACACTTTCATAGGATTTGTCGACCTGGAAAGAGCGTTCGACAATATAAAATGGTGCAAGATGTTAGAGATTCTGAAAAAAGTGGGGGTAAGCTATAGGGAGAGACGGGTCATATACAATGTGTACAACAACCAAGAGAGAATAATAAGAGTGGACGATCAAGAACGAAGTGCTCGTATTAAGAAGGGTGTAAGACAAGGCTGTAGCCTTTCGCCCCTACTCTTCAATCTGTACATCGAGGAAGCAATGATGGAAACAAAAGAAAGGTTCGGGGGTGGAATTAAAATACAAGGTGAAAGGATATCAATGATACGATTCGCTGATGACATTGCTATCCTGAGTGAAAGTGAAGAAGAATTAAATGATCTGCTCAACGGAATGAACAGTCTAATGAGTACACAGTATGGTTTGAGAGTAAATCGGAGAAAGACGAAGGTAATGAGAAGTAGTAGAAATGAGAACAGCGAGAAACTTAACATCAGGATTGATGGTCACGAAGTCAATGAAGTTAAGGAATTCTGCTACCTAGGCAGTAAAATAACCAATGACGGACGGAGCAAGGAGGACATCAAAAGAAGACTTGCTATGGCAAAAAAGGCATTTCTGACCAAGAGAAGTCTACTAATATCAAATACCGGCCTTAATTTGAGGAATAAATTTCTGAGGATGTACGTCTGGAGTACAGCATTATATGGTAGTGAAACATGGACTGTGGGAAAATCGGAACAGAAGAAAATCGAAGCATTTGAGATGTGGTGCTATAGACGAATGTTGAAAATTAGGTGGACTGATAAGGTAAGGAATGAGGAGGTTCTACGCAGAATCGGAGAGGAAAGGAATATGTGGAAAACACTGATAAGGAGAAGGGACAGGATGATAGGACATCTGCTAAGACATGAGGGAATGACTTCCGTGGTACTAGAGGAAGGTGTAGAGGGCAAAAACTGTAGAGGAAGACAGAGATTGGAATACGTCAAGCAAATAATTGAGGACGTAGGTTGCAAGTGCTACTCTGAGATGAAGAGGTTAGCACAGGAAAGGAATTCGTGGCGGGCCGCATCAAACCAGTCACTAGACTGATGACAAAAAAAAAAAACGTCAGCAGTTCATACTTTCTGGTCACAGCACCACTCCAAACAGTGGTTTTGTGTTGTGGTGTTTAAGTCTGTCTGTGCACGGGACACTAATTTCTTAGTCTGGTTGCAGCTAGTCGCCAACCAGTAGTAGTGGATGACAAAGGATGTTGCAGAAAATCGATTACTAGTTCTCGGACGGCAGGGGCAGATGTGAAGGGGCTACGATGAGAAAGATGTACAGTACGACGGCGCTCCCTTGAGGAAGTCATGTGTAGTCGACTGGGATGTTGACGAGTCTGCCTCCGGTCATGCTCTCATTCAGTTCAACATCAAGCCTCTGACATTCTCTAATGCCCCAAAAATCTCGATTGCGCGATTCTACCAGCCAACTAAGTGGAGACCCACAGTGGGGCCGCTCTCAAACTGTCCAGTGCTGATAACGCTGTCTCACTCGAGTACAGACCGTCTCTGTGTCCTTCACCATGATCACTCAACAGCTGACATTATTCACACTCCTCATATACCTTACTAGGTTTGCTAACAGCCCTAAACGTGAACAACAGTAACGCCCTGTGGTGGCTTTCCAACCTGCCCCAGAGTCTTGCAACTCTGATCATTTACATAGAGTGCGCGCAGAATAACGTGGCCGGTAGATGTGCAGTCGGCAGGAGACGCGTGAGGGGAGGGTGTTGCTAGGGGATGGTAGCCGGCAGGCGCTGTAGGCGAAATGTTGATTGCTGCAGGGAAGTGCCATTCTAAAGTGAAGCCTACACTCATAGTTTTCATAAATATTACGTGGAACCTCTTCGCACCCACGCTTGCATCATGGCCATTCAAGCTCTGTCACCTCTACATTGTTTAGCATCTAAACACAGTTCCGCTGAAAATGCAACTTACGCCGTGATGAACTTTTAATGTAGCTTGATGACAACTTGTTCACTTTTGAGAAGCGTCATATGCAGAGTACAACCACATGTATTAACATGTACATAAAGATTCATTTCCTATGACTACAGCATGGAAGAGTTTATCTCTTTCGAATGTGCAGACGCAACTGCGAGAGAATTTTTAAACACTCATTTACGAGGGCAGTTCAATAAGTAATGCAACACATTTTTTTCTGAAACAGGGGTTGTTTTATTCAGCATTGAAATACACCAGGTTATTCCCCAATCTTTTAGCTACACAACACTATTTTTCAACGTAATCTCCATTCAATGCTACGGCCTTACGCCACCTTGAAATGAGGGCCTGTATGCCTGCACGGTACCAGCTGTGCACGGCCGGCCCGCACGCGGGAGATCAGACAGTCTTGCTTGACCTTGCGGCGATGATGACACACGCTTTGCCCAACGACTCACCGTGCTTTTGTCCACTGCCAGATCACCGTAGACATTCTGCAAGCGCCTATGAATATCTGAGATGCCCTGGTTTTCCGCCAAAAGAAACTCGAGCACTGCCCGTTGTTTGCAACGCACATCCGTCACAGACGCCATTTTAGGTCGATAGGTGAAATGAAATGATCGTATGGCATTGTTGGCCGGGAGGCCCCATTCGAAGGAGTTCGGCCGCCGTATTGCAAGTCCTTTTTAGTTGACGCCACTTCGGCGACTTGCGAGTCAATGATGATGAACAACACACAACATCCAGTCCCCTGTCAGGAAAGGAACCCGGGCCCCCTGCGTGATAGGCGGTAACGCTACCGCTACGCTACGGAGGCGGACAGGTCGGTAGGTTATGAAAAAGCACATCCTCTGTACAAAAATAAATGTCTAATGTCTTCACCTATGTTATTTCTCAACCCAAAGCATTTCTCGCTTCACCAGCTATCGAAGACACTTGAAAATTACATCCTCTCATCGAGAATGTCTGTGGCTATTAGAATAACATGGTAGATAATGAAGTTTTGCATAATAACTGTGCGCCAAAATACTGTCCTTTTTGCGTATTATCATGTACAAAAATCTCATTTCGATATCTCAAACTGTTTATGAAATATGAGGAAGTTGTGGATATTTCATTTGCAAATGAGTCTTCCGCATCAGATCGCTTTTTCGGAATTGGTTACATAAATTTCAAGCGCAGCAACATATTATGTAACGTGCACCAAACGCAAAATCGTATCGCAAAATCATAGCGACCCCTATCTTTCATTGATAACTTTTTCAAATTTATCGCTGTGTCCTACTTAAATGCAAACATCACAATAACTATGACCACTAACGAAATAATGGGCACGTCGCCATGAAGCTGACGTATAAAACTATATGTGAAGTAAAAACGATTTTTTATGTTTGTAATGAATAGTTCACCTAATAGAAAGATTTTAGGGCGTGCACCTTGAGTCTGTCATCACAGCGCGTCGCTGCCCGGGCTAAAGCGAGCCACATCGGCCTCCCTGTCTCAACGAACGGATGACAATGCCCAGCGCTATGGACGAAAATCGGTCGCCGCGCGTCAGCCACCGTAATCTGCACGGACTGTACGCGCCAATTTTATGTACGTATACGAAGTCACATTGACATCCGACTACGTCTTCTGGGAGCTCCACATATTTTGTCACGCAGTGCATGACCACGAGATCCCACATCAGGACAAAACATACATACACAGAAACACACAAAGTAGGCCGTAAGAGTGCGTGTACCACATTTTGTTCTCAGAAGCACTGAGATGGGTGTTATAAAGGCTACGAGAAAAACATCTGGCTATCAACTGGGGCAGTCTCAGCATGCTATGTCTCTCCCTCTGGAGGTATTTTCCACGAGTGTTCACATTACGACCGCAGACTCTGCGTCGCCATCCACCGTTAATAGCGTCGAGAGGGGATAGGATAGGAGCACTCCGTTCTGACATCACCCCACATAACAGAGGCAGTTACGTAAGACAGAAAGCGCATTGGATGAACAGCGTTATTCGGCGCTTTTAGATGATACGCTATTCGCTTCCACAGAAAAATGTCAACAAATACGTACTGTAAAAGCAGTTAAATTGCAATAAACTTACAATCCAACAAGAGAAGCAGCAGAACCATTTCACGGACTGGAAAAATGTGTGCACGCCACTCGTACGAAGGAACTTTCCGGACGACAACGCAGGTCATTAGCAGCGGTCTTGTCAAACGATAAAATGGAGCTCATTAGGCAGCCCAATGAAAGGAAACGTAGGTGGAACGACGATTAACGATTCGTTCTATCGTGGAATATTAGCGTCCATTTATACTTGTGGCTCCATTATCGTGACTCGTGGGGAAAGGTCAGTATCTCAGGAGCTTTTCGGTGCTCCTACAGTAGACTGCACACTAAACGGCAATAGTAGATGCAAGGACACAGAGACATTAAAAAACCGGCAATCGACAACTGTAGTGGGTGTCTTTATCATATCGCACGTATTCGTTTAGTTAAAGGGCTAATTCATCACCATATTCTGTTACAGCTTTTCATCGATGACGAATTTTTTTATGCACTTTCTCGTAGTCCGAGGAAAAACGCTGGAATTTCTGCCTTGATATTTGTATTTTCTTCGTTCAATAAGTTCTTAAATCACTTGAGGCAATGTTTGTGTTACAGTTATAAAAATTGGATGGATTTCTTTGTTAAACACAACTGCTGATGTCTTGAGGGGTCGTGACTTCGGTGCACCGCACAAACTAGCTAGCTGTTGAGTCGGCTGCGAACCGCTGTGTGCGGCGAATCGAAGACACGCTACCCTTCAATTGTCAATTCACCTTCTCCCCCTACCCCTCCACCCTCTTTTTTACCACAAAGAGCGACGCACCATTGTTTACTGAGACAGTCCATTCAATCACAGCTTAATAGCAAGAAATATTTTAATGACTGCAACATCCCTGGTTATGAAAACTTACATCTTACGAGTATCGCGTAGGTTCCGTAAGTAAAATCATGGGCACTTTACAACGAGAACATGTGAGCTCTTTGTTCGTCCCCGTTAAACACAGACTCCATACTTCCTTTTATACTTTGTCAGTAGCCTTATGTTAGCGCGTCTGGCAAGTTTCTTGAATTGACTTCAAAATGTACCAAAGCAGATATAGATTTGTTTATAGTGCAGAATGGAAGCACGGCACTGAAGAATGGTTCCTGGGTTTCACATGAGTTCCACATCTACTGGTACAGTGAGAACGTTTCGTGCTTCCACCGAGCCAAGCTGTACATGCATTTTGTCAATGTTGTTTGTTATTTGAAAATGGAGAGGACAACCCTCCGGAACTTGCGAGCAGACCCGGATACAGTGGTGCTTAAATCGGATAAGGGCAATGCTACTGTTTTAATGCTACTGGAGGACTACATTAATAAGACCGATGTTTTATTAAGTGACTCAACATATCGAAAAATAGATAAGGATCCTACTACCCGAGTGGTGCGGAAAACAGCAGAACTTCTGACTAACAGCTTCTTACCAAAGGTGGTAATTAAGAGACTGAAACCAAGTAGTTGAGTTCGACCTAGGCTGTCTAGATTACCTAAGACCCACAAGGATAACGTGCCATTACGTCAAATTGTGAGTTATATTGGAGCAGCCAGCTACGACTTAGCAAAGTACTTGGCGTTTTTGTTCAAACCAATGGTAGGAAAATGTCCACATCACATAAAGAATTCTAGTGATTTCATCCGCAGAGTTAAGTTATTGCCGCGCGGGTTTAGTCGAGCGGTCTAAGGCGCTGCAGACATAGACTGAGCGCCTGGTCCCGGCGGAGGTTCGAGTTCTCCCTCGGGCATGGGTGTGTGTGTGTTATCCTTAGGATAATTTAGGTTAAGTAATGTGTAAGCTTAGACACTGATGACCTTAGCAGTTAAATCCCATAAGATTTCACACACATTTGAACATTTTGAACTTAAGTTATTGCAGCTGCAAAGTAATGACTTGTTGGTCAATTTTGACGTGGTTTCACTATTTATAAATGTACCTCTTGTGGTCTCACTATATCTCATTGGCAATAGGTTTGGGGCTGACAGCCGGCCGCGGTGGTCTAGCGGTTCTAGGCGCTCAGTCCGGAGCCGCGCGACTGCTACGGTCGCAGGTTCGAATCCTGCCTCGGGCATGGATGTGTGTGATGTCCTTAGGTTAGTTAGGTTTATGTAGTTCTAAGTTCTAGGGGACTGATGACCATAGATGTTAACTCCCATAGTGCTCAGAGCCATTTGAACCATTTTTTGAGGCTGACATTACAGCGCTGTTTGAGCACACCCTCTCCTATACATATTTTTTTATTTAACAACGAGTTTTATGGGCAATAAGACGGTTTCGCCATGCGGAGTCCTTTGTCTCCCTTGGTGGCAATTTTTCTATGTTTCTTTATATTTAACACTGCTGTTATGTTAGTATTCTTAATGTTCTGTTCCCCCACCCCCTGTTTACTCTTCACAATCCACTAACAGTCAATTTCTAAAGGATTCTGCATCCTTTAATGTTGCAGTCATAGATTGAGCGGCTGGTCCCGGCGGAGGTTCGAGTCCTCCCTCGGGCATGGGTGTAGTGTTGTCCTTAGGATAATTTAGATTAAGTAGTGTGTAAGCTTAGAGACTGATGACCTTAGCAGTTATGTTATTTCTGCATAACCGTTACTTCACACAATATTATCTATTATACGAATTTAGAACCATTTCGTGTCTAACACAAGATGTAACGTAGCTCTGTATATCTAAAACCTTATGCTGCCCTTTGTGTCTATGTTTCCTTCTTACATATTAGGCAAGAATGCTTGTTAACTAATGCCCCATGTTTGGCTATTCTGCCATTCATATTACTATGAATAATCTCTAACGACTTTTATATTCACTACTATATTTACTATTTATTTTTGATGTGTCACGTCGATGGAGGGCGCCGTCTTCACGGCAACCCTTAACGTTTACACAGGTCGTCTTCGCTGTCGTTACAGAACTCTATGGCAGCTTTTTAGAATGTCGCATCGATATAGGACGCCGTTTTTACGGCAACCCTGAACGTCCATGTAGATTGTCTTTGCTAGTAGCTTCTCTCCATCGCTGTAGCAACCTTGGAGAGCTATTCCATAGATGTTTGCCAACAGCACGTAGGTTACGGAACGGATAACAGAGGGCAGCCTAGACTACTTTAATTTAAGCTAATTATTTACTACAGTTTGTATTTTTTGATGAATAGCTATTTCATAGCAATTTTACGATGTGTTTTACCTATAACTCTTCCTGAGATCTTAGTAATATAGACCATTGTAATACATTTTATGCTAATGGTACACACTGTACTTCTGATTCGTTAACACTGATGTCACACACAGCACGGTGAGTGGGACTAGTCTATTTAAGACCACTCCCTGCCTACCCATTTAGCAGTCAGTTCAGCGTCGTGGATCGGCGCAGCCTGCTGCATGGAAATCCACCTGCAGTTATGGGTATATGTGGTTCATAATCTTATTCCAGTGTTTGTATGTTACTGTAAGGATCCCTCTACTTGTTTTATTTCAGAGTCTGAAGATGATCCTTAAGGATTGAAACCGGTCACTCTGATTAAAAGAATATTTGCGATCAAGACTGTTTTTTAATTATCATAGTTTATATTCTCTTCGGATAGGGGCCGCTCCTGTCGTAATGCGGTCCTAGTCAACGTATTATTGGCTGGCTGTCGTCTCACAGCCTTCTCTGCTCTTGCGTTCTTCATCTTTGTGCCGGCGATTGTCGTTATGCCAGAACTCATAACACATTGCCCGACTACACGGAATGTGCTCTCTCGCAAGTATTGGACCTCCCATGATGTCTCTACGTGAAGCGCAATGCCACTTTCGCAGCATCTGCCACTGGAGTTTGTTGAACGTTTCCATAACGCTTTCACATGGACTAAGCAACCCCATGACGAACCTCGCCGCTCTTCATTGGATCTTCTTTGTCACTTCTATTGATCCAACCTGGTTAGGATCCGAGAGTGATGAGCAATACTCAAGAATCGGCCGAAAGAATATTTGTAAGCAACCACTTTCGTGAATGAATTACATTTCCATAAGGTTCTACCAATGATTCTCACAATCAGTCTAGCATCTGATTTTCCTACAGTTTGATGTAGTCATCTCACTTTAGGTTCGTCCGGATAGTTACTATTAATTATTTTGCGTTAGCTATTGTTCCCAGCGATCTATCACCAGTAGTGTAATCCGACAGTACTCGATCTCCGCGCCTGGTTGTGTACAGCACGTCACATTTATTTACGTTCTTTCAACTGTCAGTCCCTAACGCCGGTCCTCTGCAGGTCTTCCTGCATTGCGCATTTCTCTGATATTGTTCCTAGAACGAATTTTTTTATGGTGGCCGATCATTAATTTTTGTCCATTTGAGGATTACTTCTCTTCTCTGTAAAGGATACACCCATCAGCTTTTTTTACGTTGTAGTAGGTGAGTAGGTGCCAGTTTGAAATTACTTCTGTTTTTTTCCTTATTTTCTCGTCTTAGTAATTTTTTAGTGCCTTCTCCTCTTGTGGCTTAAGAATGTCACCGAGCCTGTTTCGAAGACAGCAATACGTTTGCTCTGATGCGCGTATTTGGAAGGCACTCTACACCGGCTCCTTGGTACCCGCTTCGGACTGGAAAGGCTCACGTGGCGAGCCATGCGGACAGAGAAAGTTACGTCATCTCTTCAGCGCAAAGGTATCCGTAAACCGTGATTAATTCCACTATCATTAAGGTAGGCCTCTAGGGAAAAGAAACCAACAGCGGGAACAGCGTGTAGCTACAGGCCACGTGGTTATCGTTTTCAGGTACTTTTCTGGTTTGATACAGCTTTTTACGGTAGTCGGTTCTGTGCAAGTATTTTCATCTCTGAATATATACTGTAACCTATACCTAATAGTTGTATCAATGAATAAGGAAATTATTATTTTTCATTACTACTTACTTTCATGTTAGTGATTCTCGAGAGCTTATTTTAACGCAATTTTTTCCTTTTGTTTAAATTAGACCAATAAATAATGTACACTATTACTAATGGCTAGTTATTTATTACAAAAGATGACAGTTGTGCCCCTATACCTATCTCAGGATTAGGTAATTTGTTGCTTTTCTGGGGCCAAACCTGTTTATGGAGTAGCATTCATCTGAAGTAGCCTAACTGTTTCCTTTGTAATTTTAGGTAGCTTGAAAGCTGCGAATTCTATGAGAAGCAGGAGAAAGTTTCTTAAAGTCGTGAGAGTGAAGTAACGTATTAATTCTTTGAAACTTACTGGAAGACTGAAACTGTGCTCTTGAGCGGAATTAAAAGCTAATAATGACTTAACCGCTGAGCTAACCAGACACGGCATCACATTTTCAGCGCTGCTACTATCTCTGTGCTACATTCAAAGTTTCTCAGTAACTCGACCGAATCTCCACCAACAACAAACTAAACGCGTCAATCACTTTAGCTAATCATTGCGAAGAATTCAGCACCAACAAACTGCGATTTGAATGAGAAAAAGGAAGAAGTCACTGAATTTTCGAGGACTCCTCTTAAAATCGTGAAGATTGAAGATCGAGAACCTCTTTTTGTGCTACCTGAGATATTCCGCGCGTTCTAAGACAGAAATTACGGGAAAGAAATGGCCACTTTGAATGTTACGTGAGCTGATCAGACCGTTCAACAATGTTAAATATGTTTTTCAAGAGGAATACTTCAGGAAGATAACTGTAGATCATTACCAATGGAAAATGTCTTCCGCGAGGCGGTTTAAATACCATGAAGCCATATGGACTCACAATATTGATGATATGCGGGGAGATTTCCGACAGACGGTAATGAGAATCTCATCACAAGCACAGTTACTAGAAGTACTGGAATATGTATGTGCACTGAGATGTGCTTGTTTTATTCAAGGCTTGAGTCAAAACAGAATTTAGACGGTACGGAATAGCGGTAATGAATTCCACTTAAAAGAAACAGCGGAAATCGCTTTACAAGAGGAAAAGTTTCCTACTTTCCATGAAGGTAAGTGGAATTTTTCGTATCGAAAACAGACCGCAAGGGTTTGTTTTTGAAAAAATTAGGCTCTCAACGTTTTGAAGGTTATAATGATGAAAGAAGGGTAAAGATGAAATCATACGAATGTGTTACGGTAGTCCACAAATAGAAAGAGTGTTCTTTTGATATCAGGGAATATTTTAATAGCAGAAGAAGTGGGATTGTTAACAATAACTCTCTGTTCAAGTTTTCAACTTGCCGGTGAAATTTTGGCATTTGGCATGGAACATAAAATATACTGTACATAACGTCAGGCAATATCACAACTGCAACTTCATGTACGATTTGAAAGGTTCATACAAAATGATAATATGATGTTGAAAAATAAAATATTCCATGAAAATAAAGTGTATAAAATATGATCTTCTAATTGCCAAGGTACACAATCATAAGACTGACTCCACGACTACAGACTCAATTAAGATATGAAAAGAACGAATTCTTGGGTCATCCCATTCATAATTTCAAGCAAATATCCAAACAGTTACAGGAGTTATTAAAATACTACAGGAGTTATTAAAAATACTCTGGTGCGTAATTAATGTTTTAGGCACCTTCTTATGATATGCTTTAAGAGAAAACGGGCAGTGTGGAAGGTCATTCACACATATAAGACGTAAGAGTGAACCTAAAATTGAAATCCTGTGGGACTCCCTTTGATATCTCTCCCCAGTCTCTAATATTTTCCACCTTTCCGACAGTCTCTAAATTATTCAGTACAACTTTTTGCAATCTGTTTGTTAAGTATGTGTAATTTTACATAACGCCAATATTTCCAAGGGTGGAACTAGATCTACACAACCAAACGCTTCGGAATATCACAAAAATACCAAGTGGTGATATTTTATAATTTAAGACTGGTAATATTTGATGGGTGAATGTGTCAATAGAATTCTCGATTGAGCAACCATTCTGGAATCCAAACTGTGATATGCTAAGTAATTTATTTCTACTTAGGTGAGACTGTTCTTGAGTACTTTAATTTTTCGAATACTTTGCAAAAAGATATGAGTACGGGAACTGGATGATAATTGTTTAAGTCTTCCTTGTCACATTGCTTAAAAAGAGGTTTAACAACTGCAAATTTTAATCTGTTTGGAAAAATTCACTTTGCCAGTGATACATTACATGTATCAATAAGGACATTACTTATTAAGTTAGAAGAATTTTTCAGAATTTTATTTGAAATTCCATCAACACCAAACGAGCCTTTGGTTTTTAAAGTTTTATAATTCCATTAATTTTATTGAAGGATGTTGGCGCTACTTCTACTTGCTGAAAGTTTTGTAGAATGAAATTTTTAATTTATTCTTGCTACTTCAACCGGACCATTTAATCCCAATTTGGTGCTACAGTTATAAATTGACGGTTAAAAGTGATTGTAGCTCGTGAATCATTAGTCACAACATTGTCCTTTAGCTTAAGTGTTATGGTATCACGATCACTGACTGATTGTTCTGTCTCCCACTTGACAGTATCCCATATTGTCTGGTCTTATTACCTGCATTGTTGACTACTGTCAGGATGTGTATATTTCTGGATATTTTAATGACTCATTTTAAAATACAAATTATTTTTTGTAGTATGCAAAAAGCTACTTTCAAATACAGACACAAAATTTGCTACAGAATGAACTGAATTTGACATTAGCATTTCCTTCTATATATACACCTCATCCCATACCATCTTCTTTAGCTTTCTCCTAAAATATTGTCTCCTGTTCGCATTAACATGCCTCACTGGTTTGTTTGAACCCACCTCAGAGGTGTAAGTTAATTGTTTACTTCCATTAATTGTGCGACCGCATCAAATAGTTCTTTAACAATTCGGTACAAGTTAATTGTTTCAACATGGGCATTGTCGTTTATAAGGTTATCAGTCAGGGTAGTACTATCTTGCTGCTGTCGAGTTGCAAAACTAACCGTTGAAATTAACAGAAACACCCAAATAATGATCCTATTTAATTTTTTCTGTTAATGTCTTTTAATAAATCTACATTAAAATCTCCACAAACTACTCATTGTGTCTTCTTGTCCAACTTGAAGCTTAATAATGCATCTAGATTTCTTATAAATAGGTGTAAGTTTCCTAGAGGAGATCTGTAGATTGTTTCAGCACACTGTAGGACTTTCACAGGCCCATCATCTTTTATAAAAAGTCTTCGAGGTTTAGGAACAGGCAAAGCATAATCTACATTTGAACCCCTAGTTTCTACTGAGAATCTAAAGAAATGTTTCGTCATGCCGACATCTTTACTCGAGCAGTGCACAAGGACACATATTGGAGATTCCCTTACAGATTTGGTGGTTGCTAAAAACGAAAATCTTTTTCAACAGGTGGTAAGCTTTAACACAGTCAGAAAATCGTACGAAATCTTTCGACAGCTGCAGGACACGATAATATTACAGTGTAAATGGTCAATTTTCTCGCCGAACCATTTCCGTCAAAAATAGCCGGCGAATCCTAATGATTCTCCGAACTTCAGCATCTTCATATCAGCCTGGAAGCAGGGACTCACAAAGCCATTACCTTAAAAGGAATCTACCAAAGAACTCTCCGATTATAGGCTCATTTGCGTTCTACCAGCATTATCTCAATTTACAAGCAATAATTTTTCTTAAAGTGCTGTATTATGGTTCTACTCATACCTATCACCCCGACAGCAGTGTCTATTGATGGGAACGAAAAGGTTACAATGGACGAGTGTAGTATAAGGGAGCCTATAAGGACCAGTACTGGATCTCTTACGTTTCTCATTACGTTAATGTGTCAACTGTTCTCTCCCATTGCAAATATCACTTATACGCTGATGATCTTCGGTTATACCTAAGTGCAAATCCTACAAACAAATGCACAGCCACCCTGGATGTAAATGCTGATTTACTTACCTCTTCTAAGTGGACACAGGACATAGGTTTGGAATACCCACCCAAAAGGCAAACACAACTTATTACCCCTCAGTTCAGAGACTAGCTTTCATCCTTAATCCTAAAGGGCATACAACTTATCTTTTCTGATTCTGCAGAGAACATGGGACTAATTCTGTACCATCATTTAGAATGGACTGAAGACACAGCTGCATTTGTTATGTGCGCTATTTCGACCACATCACTGGGCAGCTTTCCAACATTCGTCATGGCTTGCCAGTAAGCGTAGTGACTTTCGTACCCTGTATCTGCTGTATCGTCTTCTCAGTCATTGCACTTCCCCCCATTTATCTTCAGCTCTTGTACTAAACACAACAACAGAAGTACCCGTTCTCAACAAAGTAATATGTTCTTTGTGTCATGTTCTCTAAATCATTTACTGTATCAGGAAACCGACTTAGGACACTCTTCCTTCAAATTTGAGAGATATTAAATCCCCCTCAAACAGCTAATGGTCCATCTATCTGACTACGTAATGGTAGACCAGATGTAGTTCAAATTCAAAGAAATACTATCGACTGCAATTCATATATCAAATAAATAAGAGATGGTACTGATCCCCCATGATACACAAAACAAGTCAGCAAACTATTACAGAAGCAACAAAAAAGCATGCCAAATTTAAAAGAACGCAAAATCGCCAAGAGTGGTGAAGTTTCACAGAATCTCGAAATACAATACAAACTTCAGTTCGAGAAACTTTTAATAGTTTTCACAGCGAAACACTGTCTCTAAATCGGACAGAAAACCCAAAGATATTCTGGTCATACGTAAAGAACATCATTGCCAAGACACAATCAATTCCATCACTACGCAATAAGGATGGTGACGTTATTAATAACAGCGCCACTAAACAAAAGTTACTAATTACCATTTTCCGAAATTCCTTAACAAAAGGAGAGGAAGAAAATATTCCAGAATTCGAATGACGAACAACTGCCAACATGAGTAACTTAGAAGTTGATACACTTGGTGTGGTGAAGCAGCTTAAAACACTTAGGAAAGTAAAGGCTTCCAGTCCAGATGGTACACCAATCAGTTTCCTTTAAGAGTATGCTGATACAGCAGCCCCATATTTAGCAATTATATACAGCCACTCGCTCTAGAAAGATCCGTACCCAGAGACTGGAATGTTGTGTAAGTCACACTGATACCGAAGAAAGGAAGTAAGAGTAATCCCACGAATTACAGATCATGAATGTCGATCTGCAGTAGGATTTTGAAACATATATTGTGATGAAACATCGAGCGATGTAGCGCAGTAGTGAGAAAACTGGAATAGCATTCGGGAGAACGACGGCTCAAACCTACGTCCGGCAAAGGCAAACACCGGGACGGTTCCTTTGAAAGGACACGGCCGATTTCCTTCTTTATCCTTCCCTAATCCAAGCATGTGTTCCATCACGAATGACTCCCCTCGGAGAAAACGATTTATTGACAAATAGCCAACACGAATTCAAATAATATTGTTCTTTTGAAACATAACTAACTCTTTATTCTCACGAAGTAATGAGCGTTATCGACAGGGAATGTCAAACTGATTCGACATTTTTAGATATCCAGAAGGCTTTTGACACCTTTTCTCGCAAACGACTTCCAATTAAATTGCTTACCTATAGAGTATTGTGTGACTGATTTCGTGATTTCCTGTCAGAAAGGTAATAGTTCGTAAAAACTGATGAAAAGTCACCGAGTAAAAAAGAAGTTATATCTTGCGTTCTCCAGGGAAAGCCTTGTGTTATTCCTGATGTACGTACACCACTTAGAAGACAATATGGGCGGTCAAATTTGACTGTCTGCAGATGATTCTATAATTTACCGTTATGTAATATCAACAGATGATCAAAACGAATTGCAAAATGATTTAGACAAGGTATCTGTATGGAGCAAAAAGTGTCTGTTCACTCTATATCGTGAAAAGTGTGAAGTCGACCACATGAGCACTACAAAGAATCCACCAAATTTCGGTTACACGATAAATCACACAGATACAAAGGCAATTAATTTAATTAAATAGTTTGGGATTGCAATGAAGCATAACGATCACATAGACAATGTTGTGGGAAGCAAAAAAAAATCTGCGATTTATTGACAGAGAAAATGTAACGGGTTTACTAAAGAGATTTCCTATGCTAAGCTTGTCCACCCTCTTCTGGAGTACTACTGTGCGTTATGGGATCCGAATCAGATAGGATTGACGGAGGACATTGAAAAGGTTCAAAGAAGGGCAGCTCGTTTCGTATTACCGTGAAATAGGGGAGAGAGTACCACAGATATACGAAATGGGGTGGCAGTCATTGAAACAAAGGCGTTTCTCGCTGTGGCAGGGCTTTATTACGAAATTTCAATCAACAACTTGCTGCTCAAATTGTGAAAATATTTTATTGGGTCCCACATACAGAGGGAGAAATTTAATTATTATTTATCGTGTCATATATGTATGTGTGTGTGTTGACATAATTTTGCACAAAAGAAGACCAAAAATTAGACACTTCAAGTGCATTTGGTGCTCTCATAAGGTTTTGCATGGTGCAGGTGGTTGGTGATGAGCAACACTGAAGGAAATGGCTGTTAGTCTGCTCAACGCCACACTGAGAATCCCCAAGTCCGCAGATTGATATTGCATCTCGTTGTGTTTGATCGTAATCTATTGAGAGACCTCAATATTGACCACTTCTCCGAATGTCCAGGTGGAAGTTCTTCCTTGGAGCCATCCATTCTCCCAAATACCGACATTTCTCCCGCCATCGCGAGATCCTTGGCGGAGAGCCTCAGCAGTTGTGAAGAAGCTCTTTCTTGATTTCAGCCTAGGATGTACGGGCTGACGACCATACAGTGGATGGGCTTCCTTCGTTGTGGCCTTACTTTTCTCATATCTCGCTGCTACTTCAAGTCTGATTGGGTCCCACATACAGAGGGAGAAATTTAATTATTATTTATCGTGTCTTATATGTGTGTGTGTGTGTTGACATAATTTTGCACAAAAAAAGACCAAAAATTAGACACTTCAAGTGCATTTGGTGCAATGGAGTTTGTCCACAGGAGTAGGTCTTAAGCAACCCGTGATAATCCGGTAAGACTTATTTAGAGCCACATCTACGTTCTTGGCATGTCTGGACTTGTACCATACCGAACATGCATATTCAGCAGTGGAATAACATAGAGCAAGCACGCTTGAGTGCACAGTGCATGGATTAGCACCCTATGATGTACCTGTCAATTTTCGCACTATGTTATTTCTGGCTGTCACTTTCTGTTTGGTTTTTAGGCAATGCTTTTTATACGTTAGCGCGCGATCCAGAGTTACTCCAAGATATTTCGGAGTAGGACTATGTTCGAGTACGATGCCTTCCCAGGATATATTTAAGGATCTATTTGTTTATTCTTCATGTGGAAAGCGCATATCTGAGTCTTTGCACGATTAGGTTTCAAGTAATTCCCATGATAGTAAACATCGAATTCCTCAAAAGATCTTGATAGCGTATCTTCTACAGTCTCAAAACAGTCAGCCTGAGTAGTGATAGCGCAATTATCAGCATAAATAAAGCTTCGAGTTCCTTCAGGGGTAAATTGTCGTTGGTATGGATGTTGAATAATAGCGGGAGAAATGATCATCATAATAAAATGAGAGAAACAGAGCTCGCATGGAAGGATGTAAGTGGTTTTTTTTTTCCGCGCGCTGTTCGAGAGTGGAAGAGTAGAGACGTTGCTTAAAGGTGATTCGGTGAACCCTCTGCCAGGCACTTAATTGTGAATGTCAGATTAATCATGTAAATGTAGATGCAGATCACAATAACTATAACTTGCATACTCATGTTTGCAGCTCAGTCTCGCCAATCCCCGTCCTCATCAATTTTTTTTTCTCTCTTGCCTATAGAATTCTCTAATCAAATCACGTTATTTTTAACGGCCATTTTCACTGTTTTTTTAATCCGCTCCTAGTTTGTTATGCTCCCCGCTTCTGTCAATACTAAACACAGCTCCAAATGTGCTAAGATTGTCAGTATCATTGTCAATACCCATTATTGGTATTATTATCATTATTCCTGTTGTTGTTGTTGCTGTTGTTGTGGTCTTCAGTCCTGAGACTGGTTTGATGCAGCTCTCCATGCTACTCTATCCTGTGCAAGCTTCTTCATCTCCCAGTACCTACTGCAACCTACATCCTTCTGAATCTGCTTAGTGTATTGATCTCTTGGTCTCCCTCTACGATTTTTACCTTCCACGCTGCCCTCCAATGCTAAATTTGTGATCCCTCGATGCCTCAGAACATGTCCTACCAACCGATCCCTTCTTCTAGTCAAGTTGTGCCACAAACGTCTCTTCTCCCCAATCCTATTCAATACCTCCTCATTAGTTACGTGATCTACCCACCTTATCTTCAGCATTCTTCTGTAGCACCACATTTCGAAAGCTTCTATTCTCTTCTTGTCCAAACTAGTTATCGTCCATGTCTCACTTCCATACATGGCTACACTCCATACAAATACTTTCAGAAACGACTTCCTGACACCTAAATCTATATTCGATGTTAACAAATTTCTCTTCTTGAGAAACGCTTTCCTTGCCATTGCCAGTCTACATTTTATATCCTCTCTACTTCGACCATCATCGGTTATTTTACTCCCTAAATAGCAAAACTCCTTTACTACTTTAAGTGTCTCATTTCCTAATCTAATTCCCTCAGCATCACCCGACTTAATTTGACTACATTCCATTATCCTCGTTTTGCTTTTGTTGATGTTTATTTTATACCCTCCTTTCAAGACACTGTCCATTCCGTTCAACTGCTCTTCCAAGTCCTTTGCTGTCTCTGACAGAATTACAATGTCATCGGCGAACCTCAAAGTTTTTACTTCTTCTCCATGAATTTTAATACCTACTCCGAATTTTTCTTTTGTTTCCTTTACTGCTTGCTCAATATACAGATTGAATAACATCGGGGAGAGGCTACAACCCTGTCTCACTCCTTTCCCAACCACTGCTTCCCTTTCATGCCCCTCGACTCTTATAACTGCCATCTGGTTTCTGTACAAATTGTAAATAGCCTTTCGCTCCCTGTATTTTACCCCTGCCACCTTTAGAATTTGAAAGAGAGTATTCCAGTCAACATTGTCAAAAGCTTTCTCTAAGTCTACAAATGCTAGAAACGTAGGTTTGCCTTTTCTTAATCTTTCTTCCAAGATAAGTCGTAAGGTCAGTATTGCCTCACGTGTTCCAACATTTCTACGGAATCCAAACTGATCTTCCCCGAGGTCGGCTTCTACCAGTTTTTCCATTCGTCTGTAAAGAATTCGCGTTAGTATTTTGCAGCTGTGACTTATTAAACTGATAGTTCGGTAACTTTCACATCTGTCAACACCTGCTTTCTTTGGGATTGGAATTATTATATTCTTCTTAAAGTCTGAGGGTATTTCGCCTGTCTCATACATCGTGCTCACCAGATGGTAGAGTTTTGTCATGACTGGCTCTCCTGAGGCCATCAGTAGTTCTAATGGAATGTTGTCTACTCCCGGGGCCTTGTTTTGACTCAGGTCTTTCAGTGCTCTGTCAAATTCTTCACGCAGTATCTTATCTCCCATTTCATCTTCATCTACATCCTCTTCCATTTCCATAATATTGTCCTCAAGTACATCGCCCTTGTATAAACCCTCTATATACTCCTTCCACCTTTCTGCTTTCCCTTCTTTGCTTAGAACTGGGTTGCCATCTGAGCTCTTGATATTCATACAAGTGGTTCTCTTCTCTCCAAAGGTCTCTTTAATTTTCCTGTAGGCAGTATCTATCTTACCCCTAGTGAGACAAGCCTCTACATCCTTACATTTGTCCTCTAGCCATCCCTGCTTAGCCATTTTGCACTTCCTGTCGATTTCATTTTTGAGACGTTTATATTCCTTTTTGCCTGCTTCATTTACTGCATTTTTATATTTTCTCCTTTCATCAATTAAATTCAATATTTCTTCTGTTACCCAAGGATTTCTATTAGCCCGCGTCTTTTTACCTACTTGATCGTCTGCTGCCTTCACCACTTCATCCCTCAGAGCTACCCATTCTTCTTCTACTGTATTTTTTTCCCCCATTCCTGTCAATTGTTGTCTAATGCTCTCCCTGAAACTTTCTACAACCTCTGGTTCTTTCAGTTTATCCAGGTCCCATCTCCTTAAATTCCCACCTTTTTGCAGTTTCTTCAGTTTCAATCTGCAGTTCATAACCAATAGATTGTGGTCAGAATCTACATCTGCCCCAGGAAATGTCTTACAATTTAATACCTGGTTCCTAAATCTCTGTCTTACCATTATGTAATCTATCTGAAACCTGTCAGTATCTCCAGGCTTCTTCCATGTATACAGCCTCCTTTCATGATTCTTGAACCAAGTGTTAGCTATGATTAACTTATGCTCTGTGCAAAATTCTACAAGGCGGCTTCCTCTTTCATTCCTTCCCCCCAATCCATATTCACCTACTATGTTTCCTTCTCTCCCTTTTCCTACTGACGAATTCCAGTCACCCATCACTATTAAATTTTCGTCTCCCTTCACTACCTGAATAATTTCTTTTATCTCGTCATATATTTCATCTATTTCTTCATCATCTGCAGAGCTAGTTGGCATATAAACTTGTACTACTGTAGTAGGCATAGGCTTTGTGTCTATCTTGGCCACAATAATGCGTTCACTATGCTGTTTGTAGTAGCTAACCCGCACTCCTATTTTATTATTCATTATTAAACCTACTCCTGCATTACCCCTATTTGATTTTGTATTTATAACCCTGTAATCACCTGACCAAAAGTCTTGTTCCTCCTGCCACCGAACTTCACTAATTCCCACAATATCTAACTTTAACCTATCCATCTCCCTTTTTAAATTTTCTAACCTACCTGCCCGATTAAGTGATCTGACATTCCACGCTCCGATCCGTAGAACGCCAGTTTTCTTTCTCCTGATAACGACGTCCTCTTGAGTAGTCCCCGCCCGCAGATCCGAATGGGGGACTATTTTACCTCCGGAATATTTTACCCAAGAGGACGCCATCATCATTTAATCATACAGTAGAGCTGCATGTCCTCGGGAAAAATTACGGCTGTAGTTTCCCCTTGCTTTCAGCCGTTCGCAGTACCAGCACAGCAAGGCCGTTTTGGTTAATGTTACAAGGCCAGATCAGTCAATCATCCAGACTGTTGCCCCTGCAACTACTGAAAAGGCTGCTGCCCCTTTTCAGGAACCACATGTTTGTCTGGCCTCTCAACAGATACCCCTCTGTTGTGGTTGCACCTACGGTACGGCCATCTGTATCGCTGAGGCACGCAAGCCTCCCCACCAACGGCAAGGTCCATGGTTCATGGGGGGCATTATTACTATTAGTGGCAATTACTGTTATCGTTATTATCACAATTGTTATTAACGTTAACTACTAGTATTCTGAAAGCTTTGTAATATTTTTTGGTACGTGTTGTTTGTGGTCAGCCAAATAAGCAGTAGAAGAGCGGACTACTATTCTGACTTACTGAAGCTATTAAGTGCTAGTATCAACTGAATTACTCCAACAAGTACACTAAAACATAGAAATAACGTGAATGCAATCATGCGTGGATAAAGAGGTAATTTTCAGTGTAGTTGGATGTTTGCTAATATTAAAGTCTCCGGCTAAGCATTACATTTCCATGTTCATTAAAGTTGATAATATGTATTTAATCCAAAGGTAGGGCAAAAACATGAAAAATACTGTTCTGTGGGGAACGTCGGGTATGATAGCAGAAATGACAGATGCCATTTATTAGCAGAGCTGTAGCAGAAGGATAACATGTTTGTTTTTAAGATAATCTTCTACACGAAATAGCACAGAAAATAGTCTTGGAAAGGACCAACTGGAAACAAAAATAAAAACTAATAAGTTTCATAACACATAAGAAATTGTATAGGATACAAGGAACTGGAACCATTTTAATATTTCAAGTTCTGATAGACTAATAGCGAGCAGAATAAAACCGGTTAGAAACTGGAAACAAAGGAAATTATCAGGCAAGAAATAAGAAATACAAGGGGACTGATGACCTTAGAAGTTAAGTCCCATAGTGCTCAGAGCCAATAAGAAATACAAATTATGAGAATTTAGTGAAGAACAAAGAGGTATACCGGATTACATTTAGCTGGAAGTTCAGGATTTGCAAATTTAAAATTACACGGAGAGCGATGTAAAGATTAAAGAAACCGGTAACAGGGATGTGACAGAATATACTGCATCAAACAAAACTATTCGTAAATGTATTTGAGAGAAAATGATAACTTACAGCAAAATTAAAAGTCAGAAATGTCTTTGTTTCAGCTCACTACACTCAAGCCAAGTAAAGTTACGTAAAAATACGCAAAACTGGTATGTCTTTCCCATTTAGTCAATCAAGAACGTGAAGATACCCTTTTAGCACACACGAGACTACTATCGTTTTACGGAGTATTTAGCTTCTCTATCCTCTGTTTTGACTGTGGTTTTATCTCAAGAGAGGAACTGTAGATTCGTGTTTCGCCCATAGTAACATACTTCCGAAAGTCCCCTTTTTTCTCATATACAGTGCTCTCCATTTGAATGTTTGAGCAAGACAATTACGAGTGACGCAGTTGTCGACAATAATTCCGCATATCAAAAGTGCCTACGAGGAACGCAGTTGTCGACAATAATTCCGCCTATAAAAAGTGCCTGCGATTTCATACACATTTACTCTCGTTAACTGCTGATGTATTATTCCTTGTTCGTCATATGTATTGCCCACCACAGATCTTGTTTCTGGTAAGGAAGAGAAACGAAGAAATCAACTCAACACCCCGCCAACGACAAGTTCGTTACAATAACGGCCGTAGTCATTTTAGGGCATCGACCCCGGGGGTTCATTACAGATGATTTAGAAAAATCACGCGAGGATCTTGGTGGGCGGACGGGAATTTCAAACTCTCTCGTTCCAGACGCGAGTCCGTTGGGGGAATTTCTGCGCCACCTTGTTGCGCTTATCCCAAGCCGACATGCGTGGCTCAAATGCAATGTTTGCTGTGCACACAAGGTCCTCCAATTTTCTCTAAACCTGGACGTGCTTCCTTCTGGCAGACCGTGGACAAACCTTGGTCCTAATGAGTAACCGACTATCGGAAAACCTGGGACATAGCACGTATCGAAAACCGGCACACACGGACCGACACCTGCACAATTTATCAAACCACCACCCTAGCCAGAGAAGAGGCATGATTAATACACAACTCGAGCAGGACGAATATGTGAGCCGCAACACCTGAGACGCGAAATGCAACACCTGGAGAGTGTTCTGGGGAGCAGTGAGTACTCCACAAGTTACAATAGGAGTGTAACAGAGCCAAACACTCGGCGAAGCGACAAATCAGAAAAAGAAATGTCGGGTACGGCCTTTCTGCCATACATTCCCAGAGTTACGCGCAGAATCGGCCGTATATTGCGCAAACACGTCGTAAAGACGATTTTCAAACCGACAAAGATAACCAATGAGTGTCTTAGATCGGCAAAGGAGAAAAGGGATCCAGTTGCAATGTCGGGAATATACCGCATACCATACACATGCGGAAAACTTTATGTCGGAATGACTGGACGATCAGTCAACACCAGAATCAAAGAACATAAGCGACATTGCAGGTTGGGGTAGGTGGAGAAATCGGCAGTGGCAGAGCACGCACTGTGTGAGACCGACGATGTAGCAAAGTTCGCCGACACTGAAATTCTGACTGTAGAGAAGCACTATCACACCCGCTTGTTCATAGAGGCGATAGAAATACAGTAACACGGGAATAGCTTCAAGAAGAAACAGGAAAGCCTTAAGGTAAACGGATCCTGGCTTCCCGTGCTGCAGCGAACGACCGTCGCAGGCAGCAAGAGGAGAACCGCAACGGAAATGACCGCGGAGAAGCCCTCGGACGTGGGGTCACCAGATACACATAGTCTGCGGCCGCGAGCATAGGTGGAAGCATAAGCGGCCAAAGACACTACTAGCTAGGGCATAACCACCTATGGCGAGCTAACATTCACCAACAAGCGAAAACGTCGGCAAGCCCGTGCATATTAGCAACGTTGACTGGAAATTACCAACTGCTTTTTAGAGCCGACCAACAGGCCACAACAGGGAAACGGACGAGCTCGCCCACTGACGCACAAACAAATCGCAACACCACCCTACACTGTGAATCCGATGTATGATCTATCGGACACAAAAACGATGATAAACCTAACTGTTGCAGGTTGCTGAATCTGATCGAGAGTTCAACACTGGCACCCAGCGGCAGGCTCCGAGCAACAGCACTGCACAACGTCAAAGGTATCGATATGTTTGATACCCACTACTAACAAATCCTACCCTTGCATGACCTATCGCAGGCAGCAAGACATCCGCTACTGCTCTTACCACCCGACGTAACTATGGAAGAGGTTTTCTTTCCTTGTCTTTTGCCTTGGCACTTTTTTTCCTCTGACCTTCAAACTGCTATCTTTCGTTCGACTTCGACCCAATCTATCTCCAGATGAGCGCGTATTAATGGTTAACCATAACCAGACGTATAGCTCGGCTCCAGTCACCAGCAGCAGTGGAGCATGAAGCTTTGACAATGCCAGCCACTCGTGCTGGCGGAACGTCAGGAAAATCATCAGACGAACTTCGGCCGAAGAACCCGAGACAAAAGCCAATAGGCAGTTCATCATAGTTTACTTAGAGACTTGCCCCCTGGAGGCACTTTTCAATCGCCTGCAGTCTGTGAAGACCTACGTTTTTTCACTGTTAAGTCCCATAAGTAACCACGAGGAGCCAACAATGTACACTCATTATAAAACTCAATTCATATTTATAGTACAGGGGCTTCGTTTGAGTGGAATTCCCAGTTGGTGAAGCCAATACAGTGTAACTGTCTAACAGAGGCCATATATCTTTTCTTAGGCCGGTAGCCTTTGACCTTGAGTGTCAGTGCATGGGACTGTAGCCAAGCGAAATGACTAAACTTTGGATACGGAAGTCTCCAGCAAGAAAACAGGTATTTACCAGTAGGCATCTGCTGATTACGATTTCGCCCACAGCATTGTCTTCCTAACAGAGTCTGAGCATTTGAGATTCTGCAGTTCTAGCCGAGCACTGACCCTGACAGCCAGTATGTGTGTCAGGGTCGCCACCTTATGTGATCTGTCGCGCTTGTGTTATACGCTGCACAAATACTAACAAGCGGTTACCTTCACTGCGTGGCGGCAGGAGCTTCACTGGAAACTCCTTGTGTGTACATTACGTTCCCTTTTAGCGACACTTTTGTCTTGTCGCGCTAGAGAAAATGACTCACACGCCAACTTACAATTGTGGCTCTCGATTTCCGGGGTTAGATTATCGGTAATAAAATTCTAATAATGCACAATACCAACCAGATAATTAGTCAAATATTGACACACTTCCGCACACACAGGAAACTAAATTTTACCAGTTAAGGATTCTGAAGAAGCTGCTAGCCAGTCAAATTCTAGAGTGCGAAAAGACACCACACTCTATAGAGGTATAGATCAATTTGCAACGGTTTGAAATTGACTAGTATCCGTTAGATCAGGGGTGATGTATAGGGTTACCAGAAAATCATACCGTAAATAAATTCGCAATTGTTACTTACATCCCTCTAACGCATCATTGTTTGTAACGTCATGGATGTATGTGTTTATGTGTAACCCATAAATATGTAATGTCTGAAGCGTCATACTGTGTTACAGAAATGAATCATAATCGTAGTTATCTTCCAAAAATGACGTTAGATTGGATCTCTAATAAAACTCTTTTTACTGGGTGCGTTTGCCATACGTTGCTGTGTAACTGCACAGATTTAATACTGGTTCGTATTTCATTCATTTTCAGGACGCACAATTCTGGACTGTAGTGGTTTTGTGGCTTCAAAATGGTTACCATGGACGTTTCATGTAGGACACTTACGTATCGTCCACAAGTCTAAGAAATTTTACGCTATGAATGTGTTTTACACGATATGGTGTGGTGCATTCTTGTAATTTAAATGTTTTTTTCTCGTTCATACTGTCTTCCTCTAGACTGTTTAAGACAGAAATGGCCTTAATGAGGTATGCAGTCGTACACTTGCACATCTTGAACAGCCATTTGTCAGTAGTCGACAGTCGACGAATTATAATGTTACGAACTGTTAATACATTTTTTGGCAAGTGTCACATTCAGGATCTGCACCTGAACGCAACAGTTATCAAAACAGATTATCGACGTTCTTAATGTTTTCATTCTCAAATTTTAGTTTCAAAATAGCCTAAGAAGTTTACTTTACTTCTCCTTCTTTGCAATACTGTCTTGTCTACTTAGGATACATAGTGCGTGACCAACCAAGACTTTTCCGTGACCATTTTGTTCGATAAGGTTTGTTGGCACTGCTCCATTTTACACATTATTCATTTAATTATGAACATCGTCTTTTAGCAGCAAGTATCAAATGCCTATACTTTTCTTCCTTCCATTTCCTTCTCCACCAACGTATGAAATGTTTCCGTACAGTGCTCTGCTCCAAGTAAATTCCATCAGAACCTTCAACTTCAGTCGCAACTCTGATACTACTAAACTTCTTTCGTGGGAACCAGTTCTCTGTATATACTATTCTGCTCTTTATCTTACAGCCTAAACGTCGATTAAGTATGTTTCGCCACAATTAAACATTCTAACACAGTAGTGAGGCTTGACAATCTGTGTGGCACCGAAAACTGAAATTAGTGCTGAAAAGCGGCATAAACAAATCATAAAAATAGAAAGAAGATGGCTTAGAAGGACACTTGCCCCACGGACAACAGAACTGAATGCAACCGAATACGGCCTAACAAAGAAATCCATGAACTTGTAGAGAGCGCAGTATACATCTTAAGCGAGTAAACAAAGACGTTCCTCGGACATTTGACAAGAATGGACAGGCTGACGAAGCAAAGCTTTAGTAAAAGTATGAACCTGAAAGAACAACTGGTAGTGTTTTCACAGACACTATATGAGCTCAAACAGGCGAAGATCAAGATAATGGAGACATGTAAGAGGAATTTAAATGGTTCAAATGGCTCTGAGAACTATGGGACTTAACTACTGAGGTCATCAGTCCCCTAGAACTTAGAACCCCTTAAACCTAACTAACCTAAGGACATCACACACAGCCATGCCCGAGGCAAGATTCCAACCTGCGACCATAGCGGTCTCGCGGTTCCAGACTGTAGCGCCTAGAACCGCACGGCCACTCCGGCCGGCCAAGAGGAATTTATTTAGAAATAAACTTCAGAAAGCGATCTTCACGAACGTACAAAAAAGAAAAATATAACATCTTCCGAACAACGCTGGAAGCAGAAATCACAAAGTATGAAACGAATAGGTGAAGAGGAAGAAGAATACATGAATCAAGAACTGAAGAATTGATTTAAAGTATTCCGTAAAAGTTCTAGACGAGTAAATAAATAGAGACCCTAATTGCAACAATTACGTACATCGCAAGGAAACAAAACAGTACAACATAGAGAGCTCAACACAGTAGGGATAAAAAGCTATTTTACAAAATACTGTCGCCGGCCGCTGGGGCCGAGCGGTTCTAGGCGCTTCAGTCTGGAACCGCGCGACCGCTACGGTCACCGGTTCGAATCTTGCCTCAGGCATGGATGTGTGTGATGTCCTTAGATTAGTTAGGTTTAAGTAGTTCTAAGTTCTAGGGGACTGATGACCTCAGATGTTAAGGCACATAGAGCTCAGAGCCATTTGAACAAAATACTTTCAGCTAGGCAACCTTAGCTGCAGCTAAAAACAAAAGGCTATCGGCGAAACCTCCCGACTTCTACCGATTCACGACTAGGCTGCTGATCGGCTAACTTACATTTAACTGACAGTACTGACTCCACTCCTACAGCAGACACTCTTAGGAGTACATTGCGCAACCGTGCTGTTTGTTCCTATGACTGTGCGAGTGCATGTGTGTGTGCGTGCGTGTGTGTGTGTGTGTGTGTGTGTGTGTGTGTGTCTGTGTCTGTGTGTATGTTTATAGTCCGAGTCACATTGTAAAAGGAAACAATCTTTGTGGCCATTATCTTGGTACAGCGTATAGTGGTGTATCAGTTGTAGTTGTTTAATAGAAGAACACATTGTCCGTTGTAGGCTGTATTGTATTTTATTGAAATCGTGCCATTAGCTAATTTCGGCCGTGAGCAATTATCAAGAACATCTGCTATGTCGTGTTGCATGAAACAGCAAATATGTTCGGTAATGTAATGCATTACATAAAAATGTACTTGATGATGGCTCACGGCCGAAATTAGCTAATAGCACGATTTTAATAAAGCGCAGTACAGACGAGAAAGGACAATGTGTTCTTTTCCTAAGCAGTTAGAGGCTGTGAATCTGTAGTGGCATTTGTACTTTGAAGCACCATACTGACCCCATAGTCCATGTACAGGAGTGCTACAAAACTGGCCGTTAACAATGTGCGTTATAATGTGATTAGCCTGAAATACTACTGAAATTGGGTGTGAACTGTTTTTGTGACGTTGTGCTGGGCCCGCAGCGTGGGATGGAGGCTGAGACAGCTCAGGCAGTCCTTCGTGTACCTGCAGTGGAAACGTTTACGGTCGGGCTTGATGAGCCGCTCTCCTTCCGTAGTCCACCATCACTGCCGGGAGTCACGTTGTTCCATCCCATCCCGTATCTTCTTTCTCGAGGTAAGTGGCTGCAAGGTTTAGCAAACTGTAGGGGACCACCACACAGGTCTTGACGAGTTGCTACAGACTGTCTATTGTGCTGTGCGAGCTGTAAGTAATACTCATACTCCATTACGGCTAGTCCATATACTAACCTAGTAGTTCAGTCTTGTGAAGAGTGAAATAATCGAAAGTAGAGTGGACAAAGGATAGGAGACGTGGAAAGACGAACCTAGGCTTAGCATATCATTTTTCCCTAAGAAATTACAAATTTATTTGAAAATATACCAACAATCAGAATGATAGTTAAAACCACAATCTTCTCTTGCACATGAAATACAATAATGAACAGCAAGTTTCTCTTACATTAAAAGTCCTTAAGACAAGAGAAATATAAATTTAAATAACAAGCTTTACATACACAAGCCAATTTAAAACTGACAATAACTGAAATACTTACTGTTTATCGCGATAAGTAGGCCGAAGCCACTCTTATATCCACAGGCTCCACTGTTAAAACTCAGTACACAACAAGTTAAAATAACCAAAAATTTTAAACGACCGTAAGGTCCTTAAATAAAACCCACACAAGTATAACAGTGGAATTAAGAAAAGATTCCTAAATTACACAACAACAAAGAACAAGAAACAAAGGCAAATTTACAACTTTAAGTATGGTAATCTTCCAGTGAGTTACAAAAAGTGTGCAACCAAGTTGGGCCAAGACGGGTATCAAGAGCAGTGAATTACAGACATAATTTAATTTTAAGTACAGTAAATGTATGTAAACTCAAATACAGAAAATAGATACTTAGGTTCGTTACGTTAGATCACAAGTCAGGGCAAGCTCGAAAAGGCAGTTACTTAAAACCATATATCAAATAGAATATCCGGAAAACTAAACTTGTTTAGCAGCTGCAGCTAGGATCAAAACTGCAGCGAGAGCTAACGGCCACCGATGACGTCGTTCGGCTGCGTGCACAGGCCGAAATACAGGAGTACGTACATGCGGGCAAGTACCGCATCAGTTACAACGTCACGGCTCAGAAGCCAAGGGGGGCTGCCAACAAATAGCATACACATTGCGACAATAAAGTCAAGATCTCCGGCAATAATGTGTTCACATCCTTCAACACTTAATAAAGCTCTTAAAGTAACGTAGCATGCGCTAAGCAAATACTTAATTCTAAGCTAAATGAATAAGGCTTAAAACTTTTAATTATAACCAAAAATTTCAATTACTGTACTAAAACTGCTAATATGGAAGTGTAAGACACTTGTGATAACCAATAGCAGATTTACCAACACACATTGAATGCTCTTTTGAAACTGAAAAAGAGTGAGTGAATGACTGCAGGAGGATACAAGATGAATTGGACAGGATTTGTGATTGGGGTAAAGAATGGCAGCTGACTCGGAATATAGATAAATGTAAATTAATTCAGATGAATAGGAAAAAGAATCCTGTAGTGTCTGAATACTCCTTTAGTAGTGTAGCGCTTGACACAGTCACGTCGATTAAATATTTGGGCGTAACATATGAAGTGGGACAAGCATGTAACGGCAGTTGTGGGGAAGGGGCGGATAGTCGTCTTCGGTTCATTGGTAGAATTTTAGGAAGATGTGGTTCATCTGTAAAGGAGACCACTTATAAAACACTAATACGACCTTTTCTTGAGTACTGCTCGAGCGTTTGGAATCCCTATCAGGTCGGATTGAGGGAGGACATAGAAGCAATTCAGAGGCGGGCTGCTAGATTTGTTACTGGTAGGTTTGATCATCACGCAAGTGTTGCTGAAATGCTTCAGGAACTCGGGTGGGAGTCTCTGGAGGAAAGGAGGCGTTCTTTTCGTGAATCGCTACTGAGGAAATTTATAGAACCCGCATTTGAGGCTGACTGAAGTACAATTTTAATGCCGCCAATTTATATTTTGCGGAAAGACCACAAAGATAAGATAAGAGAGATTAGGGCTCGCACAGAGGCATACAGGCAGTCATTTTTCCCTCCGCCACGCACCGTATGGTGGATTGCGGAGTATGTATGTAGATGTAGATGTAGTAGATACAAGCTTACCACCTTGCTAGGACTTTAGGCTTAACATTTACAGATAAGATTGACATTGCAGACCCTCAAAATTTGAGCCCATCTAAAACAAATTCAAAAGTACATTAGTTTAAAACATCAAAAGGTGATTCGACATTTCTCAAAGTTTACAACAAATAAAGAATGACTTAAGGCTAAGGAACAGCAAATTGGGAACAACAGTGCACATTAAGTACCGCCGGCAGAATCGGGGCAGAACAGTACAAAGACAAATTTACCACTTCAGTCAAAGGCCCATCTAAGTAACCATTCATGTAACTCGAGACTAACTCGGAGATTATAACAAACCAGCTGCCCGTACAACAATTCTAATACACTCATAAAAAGAAACCACTAAGCAAATATGCAAGGTTACCTGCGGCTTCAAACAGGTTACAGTAATTGCCGGAGTATTTCTTATTTCGAACTCCACAGGCGAGGTTCACTGCGGGAACAAACACAATACACACAATAAGTTGTTTAGAAGTCCATATGGCGTCATTCAAAGTACTATTCCGGCCGCCAACATTCAAACTACACACGGAGGGAACATTCTAGAAAGCAAATTGCTGGTGCACTTGTAACCTCCCCCTCACTTATCGACCTTAATGACAGTGAAAAATTAAACCGCGTGTACCTAATGCAAATTTGGGAAAAGCAATCGCCACCGAGGTTAATTTGTCAGTAAAGAGGGAGGAAAGGGTTACATCTAAATGATAGGAAAAATGCTAATGAAACTGGTGGAAATTAATTTTGAAATAGGGGTAAAGTTAATAAAGAAAGTAAATGTGCGGCCGTTACGTTAACAATCAACTAGCGGTAATTAGATATTTGAGATTTGGGGGAAATTACAGTCGCCAGTCCTAAGGAAAATTACTATAGAAACTGAAAAAGAAAGATTATTACACATATAATTAGCACTAGAAGCATGGCAACTGAAGGTTGACAGGTGTTGTGTGAAAACTGAAAGTTTGTTAGAAGTAATAAATTTCGCTACACTCTGACTTAATTTAGCAAAAGAATTAATGAAACCGGAAAATCGAAAGTTAATTTAGTGACTGAATTTAATAGTGAGCTTTCTTTCTGAAGCACATCGAAATTCAGTAAAATACGGTTAGTCTTGGACTACCTCAACAATCATTTCAAAAGCTACTTGAATCTACGCAATTTAGAAATAAGAGATTTAACTTTGAACTTGAATTAAATGATTCTGAACAATTAACAATAGTAAAATTTAGTACGTACCAAGCTGAGCTGCAGTCACAGGTAAGCTAAAATACGGTAACAAAACTCGCACTCTTAATTCGTGCTTGTGTAATCTAAATATTGTAGCCAGCTATGAATACTTTAACTGAACTTTGAAATTAAAGCAGTGAAATCCTATAATATTACTTTAATGCTGGCGTTTGACTTTCAACGACACTCGGGTTCATTCCGGAAAAGGAAGGGACCCTGCTTGGTAATGCAATTGGGACAATGAGCAACAAAGGTTCATGCTAAGTTGCTGTAATTTTGTGATGCAACAATTTTAAAAGTTGGAAAAGCTGAGGTCTGCCATACAGTTCTAAAACTTTACGTGCTTCCAGTCTTCCTTGTTGGTTGATTGAAGGTTTGAAGCCGTCGATCGAGGATGTGGCGACAGTCACTCATTGTCGGCCGTCGCTGTTGCAGAAGCTGGATGTTGGCGCGCCTTCTTCTCGACACGGTCACCAGGCGAAACGGGCTCTTGATGTGCGCCACCTGATGCTTCCCGTCCGCGACACCATGTCAGAAACTATTATCGCAAGTCGAGCGCAATTACATGCTGCCAAACCCCGAAAGCGCGGCAACTCGCGGGAGCTTCACACAACACACCTGCTCCACTCGCTACTCCCGCCAGACTCTCTCTGCCCAGCCCGCGCTCCACGCGGCAGAGTTAACACTACCAAAGATCCTACACACTTTGATTCTTCACACGACCTATCGATGTAATCGTTCGATAGCAGTTTTCCCTAGGCCAGACCCAGCGTATAAATACAAATAAACCGAGCGAATCATTGCGGCACTCGCGCATCCTACCGGGACGCCCGTCAGTCAGAGGGTCTAAAGATAGCACATCGCCGCTACGGCTCAGTGAGTAATGTAGCAACCAGACGTGGACGATATTACGCATTCGAATAGTTTAGTTATGCTATTTGGAAGTCTTAATCGGTAAAGTACACAGTGAACGCTACTTTCTCCCAACCCACTTACTTATCAGTTGTGCGAGTCGGAACACGTATGATCGTTGTTGGGTAGAATTATTTAATAGCGTGTTCTCATTCCACTATCTCTTATCCGTCATCTGTTTCATAGATCGTCAGTATGACTCGTTGGAAGTTTGGTACAATGTATGCGAGACAAAAGTGACTTCATTACATGAATATCTTCGTCTTCTTTAAAGTTTAGCTATCAGATTAGTTTGTAACATAAGCCATTCATCTCTTCTATCTACATTACTCTTCGTTTCCGCTTACATACGTTAGCGCATCCCATATCAAACGTAGTGTGCTGCATTTATGACATCCTTTGGCGTCCTTGGCGAGTCCCTTCCTCAATTGCACCTTCTACTATGGTTCCAATGTTTTATTATTATTATTATTATTATTATTATTATTTTGAGTCATCAGTCTTCCGATTGGTTTGATGCGACCCGGCACGAATTCCTGTCCTGTGCTAACCTCTTCACCTCTGAGTAGCACTTGCAACCTACTTCCTCAATTATTTGGTTGCTGTATTTCGATCTCCGACTTCCTTTACAGTTTTTACCCTCTACAGCTCCCTCTAGTCACCTAGCGCCATGTCTCAACAGATGTCCTATAGTCCTGTCTCTTCTTCTTGTCAGTAGTTTCCATTTATTCCTTTTCTTGCCGATTCTGCGAAGGAACTCCTCATTCCTTACCTTATCACTGCACCTATTTTTCAACATTCTTCTCTAGCACCACTTCTCAAAAGCTACGATTCTCTTCTGTTCCTGTTTTTCCACAATCCATGTCACACTACCATACAATGCAGTGCTCCAAACGTACATTCTAGAAATATCTTGGCCAGGCATGCTATTTTTGCCAGTGCTTGTTAACTATTTATGCCCAACTTACTGTCGTGGGTTACTTTGCTGCCTAGGTAGCTGAATTCCTCAACTTCGTCACCTTCGGGATTCCCAATTCTAATGTTAAGTTTCTCGCTGTTCTCGTTTCTTCCACTTATTGCTTTCGTCTTTATTCGATATACTTCAAATCCATGTGCTGCACTCAAGAGAATTTTTCCATTCAGTACATCATGCATTTCTTCTTCACTTCCATTAAAGAAAGCAATGTCATCAGCGAAAGTTTTCGTTGGTACCCTTTCTCTTTGCATTAAAATTCCACTCTTCTAACTTTCTTTTATTCCTGTCATTGCGTCTTCACTACAGAGATCAAACAGTAGGGGCGAAAGACTACATCCCAGCAGTTCGTTCTTCCACTGTTAATGTTCTCTCTTGGGTCTTGTGCACACTGTATGTCACCCGTTTTTCCCTATAGCCTTACCCCTATTTTTTCAGCATTTCGAACGTCTTGCAACGGCTTCAGTGTCGAACGCTTTCCTTAGGACAAGAAATCCTATGAGTGTGTATTGAATTTTCTTCATTCTTGCTTTCGTTATCAATCGCAATCGCAACTGCTTCACTGGTGCCCTTACATTTCCTAATCCAAACTGATCATCATCTAGCGGATCCTTAACTTTCATTTCCATTGTTCTGTATATTATTCTTGTCAGCAAATCCGATGCATGATCTGCTAAGTTGAGTGTACGACAATTCTCGCACTTTTTGGCTTTTGCAGTTTTCTGTATTGTGTGGGTAATGTTTTTCCGAAAGGCTGGTGGTATATCACCAGCCGCATACATTCTGCAAAGCAGCTTGAACAATCGTTTTGTTGCCACATCTCCCAATGATGTTATTGTGACTTAAAATACATCCCAGAGTGTCCTCTTGTTTGTATCTGTCTCCAGGGCATCTAGTTTACAGTAATCTTCTCAGCACTTCTTCGATGTTAACACTATCCCTCCAACCGACAATCATCTTTCTCTGCCACAAAGGTTTCTAGCCGTCTTCTCTGTTGTTTCCTATTATCCATTTTCTCCGCCCGTGGATGGTCACCCTCCAAAGAGACGCATGGATGATTCGTTTCCTTATTTCCAGACGTATTTTGGCTGGTGAGTGTGGTCCTTCTCAAATTATATACGATTTTGGCCAGCAGTATTCTGCTAACGATTTGTTTCCGGCTTCTACCATGCCTTGTGCTCCTGCTTCCCCAATAAGTAAATTCCTTCATCATTGCTAACTCCTCTCTCCCATGTCTCATTCTTAGAGGTTCAACTGTTCAACAGTATTACGTACCATCATGTTAGTCTTTGTACCACATTTATAAGGGAAAAATTCTGTTTGTTGTGCAGAGGATCTTCTCTAGATCTTCTTTAGTCTGCCTGAAGGTGTAACGCAGTGTGTCTATCTACTGTCCATTAATTTGAATTTCCACCTCAGCAGTTTTACTAACTTCGTCTATAGCCTCCTGGAGTAAGAACTAAATATAAGAGCAGAAAGCACCATATTTGTCTCACGCCGTGTCTAATTTTTCCTCCTTGTTACCTGGAAATTCCTAAGCAACGAAAAGTAAAATTACAAAAAGTGCCTGTTGTAGTTTGTGCTTTTACTACTAGAAAATGGAAGTAAATTTACGACAGTTGCAGTGTGGAAAACTATTCATTTGCGTCTTTGCAAGTTTTCTGAGACGTTCATTAAATGTACCGTAAAAATCTCGTTAACTAATTACTTCTTGTGCTTGTTTTGATTTCATTTTAAACTCTTCTTCAACTTCTTGTAGTGTAAACATTCCTACGAGATTTAGCACTTAATTCAGTACCGCTTTCCGAACCATATTGGAATGCTCCCTTCAAATCAGTCGACACTAGGCACTAGGCCACCAACTGAGTTACGTCTAAATGCGCACTCGTCCACTTGGCGTTTCCTCATTTGGTAGAGATACTAAATCACTCGCGTCTGGACTAAATTACTGGCCTGGTGGGAAGCGGGCCTTACTCGGGTTACCCTGAATGGGTGACGTAAACTACTCACACTTCGCACTCACAACTGACCTGATTGGCCTTCATGTGGCACAGCATGCATTTTGTTGACATTATCTGTTCTGGATTACAAAAATCTCTAATTTTATAACTGCTGTGATAGATCTGCTTAAAAGCTACTTGGGCGCGTAATTTACACACACCCTTTGTGGTACTCTGTGGGTAGAATAATAGCGCAATGCTTCACTGGTCCAACTCCTCGTCTTCGATCTTCTTCTTTGTTGACACTATTTTGCAGATGCTTTCGTCATTGCATTAGCCCTAAATGTAGCAGATGATTTCTTCTATGTCGTATTTATGTGGTTTGTTACACACTATAATGCTGTCTACAAACACACACAAAAAATTCTTTTTCATAAAGAAAAATCCTATGGAATAAGCGAAGTGTGAGGATTTGGATCGCCTGTCTGCATCTGAGATAACATACGACGGTCGTCCACGAAGTAAGCTCCGTTTCTATTTCTATCCGCGGCAGCGCTACGATCGCAGCTCCGAGCACGCGCGGGAGATACTCTGACTCAAGGGGAAGACATGTACGCCATTTTCAGATCGCTGCTGCCGATGTGTGCTTTGTAGTGCTTCTTTATGTCAGCCGTAATTAAAAATGCCGCCGCGTGTTAAATCAGATCTGTGATTATTTTTCTAAATGCAATGAAAGTTAAACCAAAGAAAATTCATCAGCAAATCTGCGAGGTTTACGGACAAAATGCTATGAGTGATTCAGTGGTTAGAAGACGGGACAGACTGCTCAGTCAAAACGTCATCAAGTGCACGATGAAGTACGAAGTGGACGCCCGTCTGTGGTTACTGACGAACTGGTTCACACAATTTAATAGAAGATTGAGCACAACCGTAAGTTTACACTTAGTGCCCTCCGCAAACCTCACGATCACTAATTCATGAAATTGTTACTGAAAGCGAAGTGGCCGTGCGGTTCTAGGCGCTGCAGTCTGGAACCGAGCGACCGCTACGGTCGTAGGTTCGAATCCTGCCTCGGGCATGGATGTGTGTGATGTCTTTAGGTTAGTTAGGTTTAATTAGTTCTAAGTTCTAGGCGACTGATGACCTCGGAAGTTAAGTCGCATAGCGCTCAGAGCCATTTGTTACTGAAAAACTGGAATTTCGAAAACTTTGCTCACATTGGCTACCCAAAATTCTTATTGAACAACATAAAAAACAACGGATGGGCAGTGCACTTCAGTTTTTGACACACTACAATGAAGAAGGCGATGGTTTTCTTTCTCGGATAGTCACGGGGGATGAAACTTGGGTATCGTACGACACCCCTGAAACAAAACGGCAATCAATGAAATGGAGGCACACTACATCCCCAACGAAGGTTTAGCCTAAGCAAATATTGACACTTCGGAAAGACATGTACACCATTTTTTTGGACAGAAAAGGCATTTTGCTGATTGATTTCTTACCACGAGGCCAAACAAGCAATTTATACGGTTACTGCGAGACCATTAAGAAATTGGGCCGCGCACTACAGAACAAGTCCCGAGGATTACTGTCAAAAGATGTTGTTTTATCCCACGATAATGTCTGACCTCACACTGCGAAAGTTACCAAACAACTCTTACGGGAATTTCACTGGGACGCGTTTGGTCATCCTCCGTACAGCCTGGACATCGCTCCTGGTGACGTTCGTCTCTTCTTACACCTAAAATCTGTCCTTGGTGGTCAACACTTCAACGATGATGACGAGTTGAAAAAACATGTTACCACGTGGTGGAATACACAAGAGACAAGCATTTATGAAGAAGGCGTACAAAAACTTGTGCCACGCTATGTCAACTGCCTATAAAATTTCGGAACCTATGTAGAAATGTAGTTTAACACTTGTAGATTTTTGTACACTAAATATTTTTTGTATCTGTACACGTTTGTTTTTTATAACCAAAAGGAACTTACTTTTTGGACGGCACTCGTATTTTCTTCGAGACTACCCCTCTGTCTTACACTTGAAGAGTAAATTAACGTGTCAGCAACGTGTTTATTCAATAACGAGATGCAGAAAGACGTTAAAAAGGAGGTCCAATTTCAAGATAGTATTAATTTCTTTCCACTAGTTTTACAAATGTTCGTTTCTACATATGCTGGACACGTTACCTTTGTTTAACTGGAAAGCATTTTGTCTTGTAGACCTCATTCGATGGTGTCTCGCATGTATCATTTTTTTTTTTTTTTTAATTTGTGTTACGATACTCTTGATATCAAACTTTTACGTTGTCACTTCCGTTAGGTAAGTTGCACTACTTCCTTTTGGTCTACAGTGACCCAGTACTTACCTAAGTAGATTGTGGGCGAGTCCTTTCTATATTATTTCATGCGATTTTTAGCCGCGCATAGTGGCCGCGCGGTTTGAGGTGCCATGTCACGGACTGCGCGTCCCCTCTCGCCTGAGATTCCAGTCCTCCCTAAGGCATGGGTGTGTGTGTTGCTCTTAGTATAAGTTGATTTACGTTATGATAATAAAAAAACAGTCTTGGTCTCAAATTTCTTTTAATCGGAGTGACCGGTTTCAATCCTTAAGGATCATCTTCAGACTCCAGAACGACAGGAGTCTGAAGATGGTCCTTAAGGATCGAAATCTGTCACTCCGATTAAAAGAAATTTGCGATCAAGACTGTTTTTTAATCATCATATTAATATGTGATCGCTGATAATGTTTTCAAAAATTTTAATTTACGTTAGTTTAAGTAGTGTGTAAGTCTAGGGACCGATGACCTCAGCAATTTGATCCCTTAGGTAGTCACACACACACACACACACACACACACACACACACACACACACACACACATCCAATTTTTAAGGTACCTCCAACTTTACATGTTTTCTGAATTTGACTGTTATGCTTACAGACGAGTTTTTCCTTCATACCGGCGTCGAATGTCAGTTCGGATGAACTGTTGAATGCTTTACCCAAAACTCATAACATTTCAGGGCAGTCCACACAAACCATTGCAGCGCAAATTTGTCAATTGCCTCATCAAAGAGCGTACTCTGAGATCTGTGTGAGGCACATCTGACAACCAAACCATATTTCATGATACTAAACTGCTGGCAGATCTACAGAGCAATAGAAAGAAAAATTACAGATTCAGTATCATTTCCATAAAGAGGTAATCTTATATAGAAGAAATAATGGCTTGTAACTTAGTGACGCATGGCAGAATGAATAAAACACGCGACAATTTCTCTTTTGTGGACTTAGGGAAAGGGAAGATGGAATTAGTTCTGAAACGAATTAGGCAGGAGAATAATCCACAAGCTCTACAAAAGAAAAACGCAGATAATAATAACGGAAGATCAGGTAAAAAATTTCTGGCATGCTTGCAGTTTACTAACAGTATCGCACAACTTGTATATCGCAGAACAATGATTAAAAGAGCAAGGTGAACACACTCCACATCGAAAATTAAGCGCAAAGAAAATGTAAGTATATTTCAGCGCTTGGAAGATCGAGCTCCTGGTGCACTTTTGATATGACACTGATATGCAAATTACTTAACTTGATTGGTTAATTACCCTCCACCACCACTACAGTTGATGTCAGGTGTTTTCCCCATCTGGAACGTGGGTCTCCGCACCCTGTCCCCTTTCCACCACTTCCCCGACCACTCACTCACTTACTATACTTCTATACTATGCTATACTATCAGCACCTCGTCAGCTGAACACAATGCCTGCCAAAGATGCAGCACCTTTTCCTGCTATGTAGGGTTCTAATACGTCTGCCACTAGTTTCGAGCGTTATTGTGAAACTTTTCCCAGCAGGATAACACCAGTTGTAGGACACCGTAAATTTTTGAGATGTTTTGCGATTTCAGGTGCTCCTTGTGTAGCCCTATGCATATAGTTGTGTAATTAGGACCAATGTTAATGATTATCTACATAATTAGGAGCAGCTTTGGCTCAGGTTCCCAAAAAAGTGCATAAAGTACACTAACCTAACGTTCCCCTCCTGCATCTGGAGAGTTTCCATGTGTGCACTTGGGCATTGTGTTCAGAAGAACTGGCGCTCGAATCCCAGAAAGGGCCCTGCCATTTTGAAATTCCCGCTAGTTCCTAGGTTGGGTGTTGCGTGCAGCATCAGTAGAGCCTTGGTACAAAGAAATTCCCGTCTTTTTGAAATTCCCACAATTTTTTGAATTTCCAGCCAATATTCGTTCCCACCGATGGGTTTGGTGGGAAAGTTGCATGGGGTGAGGACGGGAGGGGGGCAGGGACCGACGTACCATCTGGAGACAAAACATGATGTCATTCGGGGTGGAGGTAATTAATTCATCGAATTAATTAATTTGCATATCAGTTTGATGTCAAAAGTGCGCCAGAAGCCTTATTTCCCCACTTCTTGCTTCCTGAACTGGATTCCAGAAAGCTTACAGAATAAGTTAAAAAACTGATACCTAAGCTTTTGGCTTAGCAGAAAAAGAGGAATACAAAAGTCTCAAAAATGAGATCGACGGGAAGTGCAAAATGGTTAAACAGGGATGGCTAGAGGACAAATGTAAGGATGTAGAGGCATATATCACTAGGGGTAAGATAGATACTGTCTACAGGAAAATTAAAGATACCTCTGGAGGAAAGAGAACCACTTGTACGAATATCAAGAGTTCAGATGAAAAACCAGTTATAAGCAAAGAAGGGAAAGCAGGAAGGTGTAGCTGGCCGGGGTGGCCGAACGGTTCTAGGCGCTACAGTCTGGAACCGCACGACCGCTACGGTCGCAGGTTCGAATCCTGCCTCGGGCATCGATGTGTGTGATGTCCTTAGGTTAATTATTAGGTTTAAGTAGTTCTAAGTTCTAAGGGGCTGATGACCTCAGAAGTTAAGTCCCATAGTGCTCAGAGCCATTTGAACCAGAAAGGTGTAGGGAGAGCATAGAGGGTCTCTACAAGTGTGGTGTACTGGAGGGCAATATTGTGGAAATGGAAGAGGTCGTAAATGAAGATGAAATGGGTGATATCATAGTGCGTAACGAGTTTGACAGAGCACTGAAAGGACTGAGTTGCAACAATGCCCTGGGAAAATCAAGTATTCCAGTAGAACTACTGATAGACTTGGGAGAGCCAGCCAGCACTGACAAAACTCTACCATCTGGTGAGCAAGATGTATGAGACAGGCTAAATACCCTCAGATATCAAGAAGAATATAATAGCTCCAATCACAAAGAAATCAGGTGTTGACGGCTCTGAAAATTACCGAGCTATCAGTTTAATAAGTCGCAACTGCAAAACACTAACACGAATTCTTTACAGATGGATGGAAAAATTGGTAGAAACCGTGAGGATCAGTGGATTTCGTAGAAATGTTGGAAGACGTGAGGCAACACTGACCTTACGACTTATGTTAAAAGATAGATTAAGGAAAGGCAAACCTACGTTTCTAGCATTTGTAGACATGTTAACTCGAATACTCTCCTTCAAATTCTGAAGGTGGAAGGAGTCAAATACAGGGAGCGAAAGGCTATTTACAATTTGTACAAGAACCAGATGGAAGTTATAAGAATTGAGGGGCATGAAAGGGAAGCAGTGGTTGGGAAGGGGGTGAGACACGGTTGTAGCCTATCCCTGATGGTATTCAATTTGTATATTGAGCAAGCAGTAAAGGAAGCAAAAGAAAAATTTGGAGTAGGAAATAGAATCCATGGAGAAGAAATTAAAACTTGAGGTTTGCCGATGACATTGTAATTCTGTCAGAGACAGCAAAAGACCTGGAAAAGCAATTGAACGGAGTGGACAGTGTCTTGAAAGGAGGGTATAAGATTAACATCAACAAAAGCAAAACGAGGATAATGGAATGTAGTCGAATTAAATCGGGTGATGCTGATGGAATTTGATTATGAAATGAAACACTTAAAGTAGCAGATGAGTTTTGCTATTTGGGGAGTAAAATAACTGATGATGGAGGAAGTAGACAGGATATGGGATGTAGACTGGCAATGACAAGGAAAGTGGGAAAGTGTTTCTGAAGAAGAGAAATTTATTGACATCGAGAATATATTTAAGTGTCACAAGGTCTTTTCTGAAAGTATTTGTTTGGAGTGTAGCCATGTATGGGAGTGAAACATGGACGATAAATAGTTTGGACAAGAAGAGAATAGAAGCTTTCGATATGTGTTGCTACAGAAGAATGTTGAAGATTAGATGGATAGATCACATAAGTAATGAGGAGGTACTGAATAGAATTGGGGAGAAGAGAAATTTGTGGCACAACTTGACCAGAAGAAGGGATAAGTTGGTAGGATTTGATCTGAGGCATCAAGGGATCACCAATTTAATATTTGAGGGCAACGTGGAGGGTAAAAATGATAGAGGGAGACCAAGAGATGGATACACTAAGCAGATTTAGAAGGATGTAGGTTGCAGTAGGTACATCTAGATGAAGAAGCTGGCACAGGATGGAGTAGCATGGAGAGCTGCATCAAACCAGTCTCTGGACTGAAGACCACAACAAAAAGCTTTTGGTATGCCATGTGCATGGAACTTGCAAATATAGAAGTCCTAGAAACAGTAGTACCAAAGAATACCTTCCACAACTCAAAAATTAATGTGGTGTTAAAGCTTAAGAGTAGCAGCCACTCAAGGTAGGCAGCTATGTATATGCTCCTTATGAGTGTCGCAACAGGAGCATAAAAACGGCGTATTCCCCGCAATATGACCTTCCCACTGGAACTGCATTAGTGCGTGTAGGAAAGTTGCCTACTCTTCTTGACTGACAAAGTTTGCGGTGAAACGTTTATGGGTTAGAAGTGTTAACTCGGCTCACGACAATGCCGCGAACTGGACTAAAGCGGACTAATGGTAGTGCTTTTGCAGTACACAGTGATAAATATGAGCAAAAAATAAAATAAAATCGTGTTTTGTGGATCCCGTAAATGAACTTCTTCTGAAATTTAAGCTTGAGAACCGATACTGGATACATAATTTTCCTAGAATTTCATTACAATTCGAAATACGATTTTGAGTATATAGTGAAAGAAACTGGTCAGATAATTAGAAAAACACCAAAATAAGAGACTGTATAGGAGCTACGGTAAGACTGGCGGTCACTTTTCTGTTTTTGACTATTAGTAATTCATACCCAAGTTTGATGTACCAGGGTACGCAAAAAGACCTTCCGTATTTAGAGAGGCAACCCTGTGATTGGGGTGGGGTTTCTGATGTGGAGCAGGTGTCGAATGTTAGCGGTGTACGAGCTATTTTCAGTGGGGGCAATGGCTTGCCTAGGCGAGCATCGTGTGACTGTCCTGGAGGAGTATGTTCGTAATAATTCTATGGTTACTACTCGGCGAGCATTTTGCATTCGGTTCGAACTTGGCAGATATGATTGTGTCCCTGATAGAAAAGCTATTCGAGTTTGCGTAAATGACTATAGCGGAGTGGTCGTGAAACTGCGACTCCCGGGCCGTATGCGGTCCGATTCAAGTATTCGTAGAACTCACGTTTCTCAGCCGTATTTTAGAATAACATGCGACCAGCCGCTAACAGTCGAATTCAAAAAAGTCTGCAGGCCTTAAAAGCTTCTTAAGGCGTAATTTCGCTCAGTAACAAAGAGAAATACTTCTAGAAAAAGTAATAATTTAATATGTTCGTCAATTTAATTGACGATAGTGGATTCGCATCTGCCTGAGGTCCAGAGGAGTAACCAACGTGGCTACTGGAAGTCTGGACGATGTGACAGGAGGAGTGTTTTCTTGTTTGTCTTCCAGTGCTGATAACTCATTGGCGTATATGCCTCTTATCGATAAGCTGTTACGTCAAACGGAATGCGTATTTGCACATTGTGGAGAAGTCATCTTCAAATACGGTGCATATTTGTAACAAGGAATATGAAACTAAGTTAAGAATGTTGTAACACAACACAATGACTAGAAGGAAATTCCTTCAAATCACTTAGTAAGTATTTGTGGTAACGTCTCAATTCTATATTGACTTTGAAAAGTACAGTACTGTGGCTGTTATTAATCAGTTAATCTGATTAGCCATCTAATTACAGTGTGAAAACTTTGGACCGCTGAGGTTGGCAGCGATTAGAGGAGAGCCGACATGAAATGTTCCGAGGATGCCGCTTTTCAACGGTCGCTGGGCCTGCTTGTGAACGGCAGCCAAATTATCGCACCCTAACTAATGCTAGTGTACTGGACGTTCGCACCACACTCTTTTAATTTATGTCGTTTTTTTAAACATAAGTCTTATGACTGCTTTGACACGGCCCCCCACGAGTTCACCTCCTCTGCCAACCTTTTCATCTCAGAACAGTGCTTTCGCAACCTACGACTTCAATTATTTGCGACTGTCATTTCCTGTGCGAAGCTTTTCATCTCAGAGCAACATTTGCAGGCTACGTCCTCAATTATTTACTACTGTATTCTAATCTATGTCTTCCTGTACAGCTCTTACAGGCTACATACCCCTCAGGTGCAATGAAAATTACTCTGTTATTTTTCAACAGTTGTCGTGTCATCTTGTCCCTTCTCCCTGTCAGTGTTTTCCACATATTCCTTTCCTTGTGCGATTCTGCGGAGAACCTCAACATTCTTCTGTAGCATCGCATGTACGGTGGTTTGATTCTCTTCTTTTCCGGTTTTCTCACACATATGTTCACTACCACAAACACTATGCTCCAAACTTATATCAGAAATTTCATCTTCTAATCAAGACCTATGTATGATACTAGTAGTCGTCTCTTGGCAATAATGCCCTTTTCGTTAATGATAATCTGCTTTTTATATTCTCCTTGCTCCATCTACCACGGGAAATTTTGCTGCCTGGGTATCAGATTTCCTTCACTTCATCTACTTCGTGATCCCCAATTCTCGCTCTTCTGATTTATACTACTTCTCATTACTTTCGTCTTCCTTCGGTTAATTCATAATCCATATCCTTTACCCACAATTGTTCATTTTTTTCAAAAGGTACTGCAATTCTTCACTTTCACTGCGGATGGAAATGTCATTAGCGAATCTTGATACCCTTTCACCTTGAATTTTAATTCTACTCTCGAACCTTTCTTTTATATCCGTTAATGCTTCTTCGATGTACAGATTGAACAGTAGGCTGCATCACTGCCTTCCATCTGAACAAATATGTTCTTGGTTTTCCAGTTTTATTGTTCCCTCTTCGTTCTTGTACAGGTTGTGTGTTACCAGTATTTTCCAATAGCCTACCCCTATTTTTCTCAGAATTTTGAACATCTTGTACCACTTTACATTTTGAACGCTTTTTTAAGGTCGACAGATCGGCTTAATGTGTCTTGATTTTTATGTAACCTTGCTTCCATTATCAAACATAACACCAGAACCGCCTCTCTGGTGCCTTTACTTTTCCTAAAATCAAAATGATCGTCATCTAACAGAGCTTCAGTTTCGTTTTCCTCTCTGGTGCATATTATACTTGTCAGCAACTTGGATGCATGAGCTGTTAAGCTGACTGTGCGATACTTGTCGCACTTCAGAATCCTGTACATGATGATTTTCCGAAGGTATGTTGGTATATCGCCAGTCTGGTACATTTCACACATCAACGACAGTAGTCGTTTTGATGCCACTTTCCCCAAACTCCGATGGAATGTTTCACTCCCTTCTGCCTTATTTGATCTTAAATCTTCAAAGCTCTTTCAGACTGTAAGTCTGATAATAGATCCCATGTATCTTCCCTATCTAGTCCTGTCGCGACATCAGCTATGTCATGCCCTTCATAGCGGCCTTCAGTGTACTCTTACCACCTATCCTCCCTCTCCTCTGCATTTAACAGTGTAATTCCCATTATGCTATTAATGTTCCCGCCATTGCTTTTAATTTCACTGAAGTTTGTCGTGACTGTTCTATATGCTGAGTCAGTCCTTCCGACAATCATTTTCTTTTTCGATTTTTTCACGTTTTTCTTGCATCCATGTAGCCTTAACTTCCATGTACTTCCTACTTATTTCATTGCTGATTGTCTTGTATTTCTGTATTCCTGAATTTCCCGGAACAGTTTTATACTGCATTCTTTCGTCCATAAGCTGAAGTTTATCTTCTTTTACCCACGGTTTCTTTGCTGCAAATTTCTTTTTACCCTTGTTTTTCTCTCTAACTTCTGTGATTGACCATTTTAGAGATGTGCATTCCTCATTAGCTGAGCTGCCTGCTGAACTCTTCATTATCGCAATATCTACAGCATTAGAGAGCTTCAAGTGTATCTCTTCATTCGTTTACACTTCCACGTCAAATAGTCGCGTAAACTTCAGCCTACTCTCGATCGTTACTAAATTGTGATCTAAGGTTATATCTGGCCCTGGGTACACCGTACAATTCAATGTCTGATTTTTGAGTCTCAGCCTGACGTGACGTAATGTAACTGAACTCTTCGCGTATCCACCGTCCTTTTCCAACTATACGCCCTCCTCTTGTAATTATCGAACAGAAGATTCACTATTACTAGCTGAATTATCTGTGGAACTCAGTACGTCTTCCTCATTCCTATTACCATGCCCATGTTCTCCCCTGACCCTCTCTCCTTCTACTTCCAGCCTTTACGGTCTGAATTACCCGTTTTATATCCTCGTATTATTTCTCTGTTCGTTTATCTTCTTCTTGTGGCATTGGCATGTATACCTGAAGTATTGCTGTCGGTGTTGATTTTCTGTCAATTCTGATGAGAACCACCCTATCGCTGAGCTGTTGACAGTAATCCGCTCTCTGCCCCAAGTTCATATCAGTAACTAATCCTACTCCCATTACACCATTTTTTTCTGGTGTTGATATTCCTCTATGCTCATCTGATCAGAAGTCCTTGTCTTCTCTCCATTTCAAGTCGATGACGCCTACTAGATCTAGATTGAGCTTTAGAATTTCCCTTTTCAGAATCTCCATCTTCTATACTAACTGATATGAAGCCATCATACAACTGTTATTCAAATTATATGCAAACTGTTATTCAGGATATTCAGCCCAGGTCAATCAAGTAATTATTTCCACTACATGTATCAGGACAACATTATCCCATTTTCAAGTGCTAAAAATAAGGAAATCAGATAAAACAATCCTCATATCGACAGGCGTCCTGAGCTGAAACCTACGTTAAAAATTTTTGTGCTATTAGACTTCTTCACAACTTAAAAACCAGCTGTACACGTGCATTGTCAACCGAAACCATAAAACAGATAACATCACAAGCCGGTGCATCCACCGTTCCCGAGGTACAGTTGCAAGCTGAAATCCGCTGCCATCACCTACCAACGATGATGTTTACTTAAACTTAATGCTCAGCACCAATGATACTACTGTCTGTCGTAAAATCTTCGAGAAATTTCTGTCTGCTCCTAGCACATTCTAATATAAAACTACCACTACGCTACAATCTAAACGGAAATAACATGTGTAAATCCTGTCACTAAGTAACATGTGTTGTTGGTTGCTTCTTAAGAAGAACGTCGCTGAAGTGTACCCATAACTGCATTTCAGTTATTCCGACCCGTTATTTAAAACGTCGACGCACTCCTCTTTAAAGGCACAATAAATCTCTACCGCCTCTAAATTTTCTTTAATAGAAACTGTACTTATGTTTACCAAAAGAGAAATAGACAGCTTTATAGTAACGAATCCTGAGGCTCCATATTTGAATGGTAGGATAAAGACCCATAAGGACAGGGGTCAGGTACGGCCCAAGATGAATGGGAGAAGTGGATCTGGAGCAAGATTAATGAAACGGTTAAGTGAGATACCTCAGAGATGGTATACACATAATGGAACCTGTTCTGTTAAAAACAGTAAGGAGTAGCACAGTTGATACAAGAAAGCAACTTACATGGCGGTGGAAGGTTGGCCTTATTAGATGTAGCTAATTTCTATACATCTGTGCCAGTGGTGGAAACGATAGACATTACAGAAAGCGACGTACGTGAGCATGGTAAAATATCTGATGTGGAAAATTTATAAGGTTATTAAAGTGTGTTTTGTCGTTCAGATATTTTAAGTTTAATGGTAAGTCATGCGTGCAGGATAAAATTTAGCAGTGGGATGTGCATTAGTAGGCTAGATGGCAGACATCTTCTTGAATAAGTACGAAACAGCTTTTTTAAAGACGAATGTTAAGTAAAGTGAAAAAAATACATATGTGCAGAAGGTATGTGGATAATACTATCATACTATATAAGGGGTCCGAAGAAGAAATAAATGAGTTGGTGAATGACATCAGTAAGATGCATAAGGACATAGTTTTTAGAGTGGAGCATGAGCAACATGGATTCTTAAATCATCTTGACCTGAGGATCAAGAATAAGAATAATAAGCTCGAGATAGGAATTTTTAGGAAACCCATGCTCAGAGCGACGCCACTCCCAGAATAATAAATTCGTATTTTTTCAAAAATGCGTTGCACAGGGCTAGTTCCATGCCTCTAAGTCCGGAAAACAAAATGAGGAAATGAAAACCCGTAGACAAACAGCGATAGAAAATGGTTTTGAGAGTCATGCAGTATTGGCGGCCACCTGAAATAAATTAGCGAGGGTATTTAACGAGGAAGTGATTAGAATTGCTTTCAAAACGAACAGCGAATTAGGAGAGAGGCTGAGGTATAAGATCGACACAGACGGGAACTGTATGAGGAAACTGGGAATGAATGAAGTGAAATGTCACGATTGTGAAGCGAGATAAGTGGGGAAGACGGGACGGAATTTTAAAGTTAGTTTTAAAGAGCATAATAATAGTGAGAACGGCTGTTAGCTGTAGTAAAGCATCTCAAGAATGAGCAGCATATCATCGGAGGATATAAACGGAAAGCATCAAGATGCTGGACGCTGAAGAGAAAGAGTGGTTGCTATCAGATTTAGAGGAGGCAGAGATTTATTGTGCCTTGAGAGGTGCGTCGGCATTTCAAATGAAAGGACGAAAGTGTCTAAAGGGAATTTCTGGTACACTTTAGCTTATGTCCTCTTTAAGAAGCAGCCACCAACATATGTTACATGGGATTTATGCATATTATGGCTGTTTAGATTTTAGCGTAGTGGTAGTTTTGTGTTCGAATGAGATAGGACTAGACAGGCAATTCTCAAAGATTTTATGACAAACATGAGTACCGTTGGTGCTGAGCATTAGGCTTCAAGTAAAGATCGTCGTTGGTAGGTGATAGCAGCAGCAGCTTTCATTTTGCAACGATACCTCGGGAACAGTGAATGCACCGGCTTGTGATGTCTTATGTTTTGTGGTTTTGACAACGTGCGTGTGCAGCTTGGTTTATAATTTGTGACGAGACCTTATGGCATACAAATTTTTTAACGTAGGGTTTAACACAGCACATCTCAGAATTAGAGTCTGTAAGTAAGGGAATTGTTTTATCTGTTTTCCTTGTTGTTAGCACTTGATATTGGGATAATATTGTCCCGAAAGATGTAGTGGCAATAATTACACGAAAGACAAATGGCTCTGAGCACTATGGGACTCAACATCTTAGGTCATAAGTCCCCTAGAACTTAGAACTACTTAAACCTAACTAACCTAAGGACATCACACACACCCATGCCCGAGGCAGGATTTGAACCTGCGACCGTAGCAGTCCCGCGGTTCCGGACTGCAGCGCCAGAACCGCTAGACCACCGCGGCCGGCACACGAAAGACAACTGAGCTGAATATCTTCTATGTTGCTCCTATTCTTCTCAGACTTCTGATATTACACGTCCGACTTGTAGAAAGTTGCTGCGTCGTTGGTTATTCAGTCTTTTTCTCATGGTCACCCCCTCTTGGCAGTCCCTGCCGGAGGCCCGGAAAGTTTTGCAAATGGGTAGATGATCATGATTCTTTTGAAATTACAGGCCACATGTACTGTGGATAGACATTACGTGTATTTAATACAGTGGTTTCAGTTGCATCCTGCAGCTGCTGCATACCACTGCCTATTGGTGATTCTTCCGTACGTTTAGGGGCAGTTTTCCACCCCAAGGGCAAGAGACTGCCCTGAACCTTTGTCGGCTGCTTCGCCCTGTTTGATAAGGCCATTGGCGAAATGAGGATGACTTATGCCGGAAGTCTTCGGTAGCCATCATTTATGACTTTTATTCGAAATTTAAGTAGTGGCGGTGTTCGAACCCGGGGAAGAGGACGTTTTCATTTCTAATCAAAGATGCTACTGCTAGCCAACGGGAACAGGTACAAGTAATTTTGAGATCGGTACATACGCAGGCTGACGTTTCGCCCCAAAATGTCAATATTGACTCTTCAGCACAAAGCTTTGACGACCACTGCTTTGGAGTATCAGGTTCCGCACAGAAAAGAAAAAGCTATTGGCCGACCTTTGACTGTAACAATTCCGGAAAGTTCCGGGCGAACGAAAGCGTCCGTCCACCAATCTCCAAAGCGTTCAGTACTTATACGGCTGCCCTGGGATTTTCTGACAACATCATCTTCACTTGCAGTCCTACAAAATGACGGGTACCCAATAATTAAATGAGAGATTTTGAAACTCGTAGAGCTGTACGTGAATAAATTCTTCAGAACATTCTCCCTGGCGCTGTTTTGATATCTTCTGATGAGGATCACTTCCACTTGTCGTACAGTACAAAAACCTGCTAGTGGACAGCATAAAACTCGCAGGAACTTCACCAAGGCCACTTCAAAACTACTGTGTGAGAGTCTGGTACGCCGTTGCTGATTTAGGTGTGTGTGGGCCGTATTTTTTTGGAAGACGATGTAATTGTAACGCTTAAATTAAGTTGATATTGTCGCCTAATACATACCTCTGTTTGTTGGGAACCATGAAGAGTTAGAAGTCTGGTTCCAACAATACGAAGTCACAGGTCACACTTCTCGGCGTTCTTTAGAAATTTTGAGAGAACCCTACCTGGACGCCTTCGCTCTTCGTGAGGAGACATCGCCTGACCCCAAGGTCGCCGAATTTTTTTTGTTTTTTTGTTTTTGGACACTTAAAGGCCCAAGTGTACAAACATCGCCCCACAACCGTGCAAGCACTTTTGGAGGCAGTCACCCAGGGAGTGTTGCCATTCTGCTGGTGATGATACACTACGAACAACTTCCGGGAAACGCTTCGTCAGTGTGTCATCAATGGAAGTCGCCATTTACAGGACATAATTTTTAAAACCAACTACTGTAAAATGTCATAGTATTTGTTCTTCACAAAGAAAACTAGTTCCTTTATACTTTTGTTTAATTGTTTGTAGCTACCTTTTGAGCTACGGGTGGTCTTAGTGCCGGACCCTTTACTTCTATGACCAGATTTGAAGAACGTAGACAGCAATGTGTACAAGGACTGAAATCATTTTACGTAGTTTCGAAAACTTCAAAATTTGTATAAGTTTCATCACACGTGTTTCCGTGAGCACAGGTAACAGCTTGTCATCTGTCGTTTTCCAATTCGTGCTCCTTGTAGATATTGTACAATAGCTCCGTTCAAAGATGTAGCACATTACGAAATTCGTAGTGCTCTCGTTTGCTCACTTCTTCATTCGTGAAGCCAACAACCCAAGTCAGATTTAAAACTGAAGCGAAATCATATCTTTTTTTATTTATGAATATTTAAAGTTGAATCACAACTACAGTGCTTTTGTTCTATTGATTTTTCTTAATTTCGAACTTGTTTTCGGCCTATTAGGTCATCCTTATGAAACAACTGCTCCCTGAAGATTGCCTAACAAGCCAGTAACTAGTTAGAAAGAAACAAAAATCATCTTCAGGAAAAACCGGTCCCTGAAGACGGCCTAATAAGCCGAGAACTAGTTGGAAATAAAATGCAGTAGAACAAAAACAGGTGTACTTGTTATTCAACTTTAAATACGAAATCGTATTTTTTCACATCAAGCAACTCATCACCCTGGAACTAACAGTGTGGGAAAGAGGAAGCAATGATGAGAGTGAGATGGACGCATTCACAGGCAAAGGATGAGGGTGGTACAGTCCTGCCATACAAAAGATTCTCCATTTAACGCGGAAAACACCGGCAACATATCGCCCACTCATCAGCAAATACCAGCCTAAGCATGTTCCAGCAGCATCACTGCCCGGCCATACGGATTTAGCCGTTTGATGCAGTTACTATGCAGTAATGTTCACTGCAGCGCAGCATCTTACAACGAAAGAATTACCTGCCAGATTACTAATCTACGGAGAAATAACATACAGTTATTAGGACATATTTTTTCTAAGTTGCAGGGACTTGCGAATAAAACAAATGTTCACATTCTTTAAAAAAAATGTAATACGACCCTCACCACTCTTGGAGCTGCACTATGACTCTGCATATGTATCTTAACCAAGGTGCAGCCTTTCTCGGCCGCGACTTTCCGCAAGAGGTGCGGGCATAAAAAAGAAACAGATAAAGTGAAAGTATGCTCTCCTCAGCCCTGTAATTTGGAGACGTTAGCAGAACGATGGCCCCCACTTATCCCGTTTGCCTTTGATCATCAGGACGTGAGACTTATTCAAAACTATCTGGGGTACACGGCTTCGCTCAGGAAGTTGATATGGCCGGCCGGAGTGGCCGAGCGGTTCTAGGCGCTACAGTCTGGAACCGCGCGACCGCTACGATCGCAGGTTCGAATCCGCCTCGGGCATGGATGTGTGTGATGTCCTTAGGTTAGTTCTAGGGGACTGATGACTTCAGAAGTTAAGTCCCACAGTGCTCAGAGCCATTTGAACAATTTTTGAAGTTGATATGAGACTTTGTGGTAGATGGGATAAAAGGATAAACCTTAAAGTACAAGAAGTAAAAAAAAAAATTGGAAACAAGTGTTACTATTTCTAACACTTGTTATAAACAAAATTTTTCATTTTATTATTCGGGGTACATACGTACAAATTCTTCGAATTTCCTACTCGAGAAGAAGATACGTGTAGTTGAACGTCAGAGAAGCAGGAATCTTTGAGGTTGATATCGCAGTCCGTAGTATTTTAAAGTTTGTTCTTGCACTTTGTTGACTGTGAAACTGTAGGCTAATGTGACTGGAAATTGCAATCATTTAAACTAGAATGGCAGTTCAATAAATATCACGGGTATTCTGGGCATAAATAGTGTGTGTGTTCTTTGTACTTTCCGGTCATATGTTCGCCCTCGATGATGTTATTCCATAGTTGTTTGATGATTATCCTTTTTCCGTTACCTAGTTTTGGTGAGTTAAGATTTCTGAGTAGTGTGATGGGACATCCAGTTTTAAGTCGAAGGCAGTGTAATGGCATTCTTGGTACTTGCAAAGAGTTTAGAAATTCTGTAGTGAAGTTCGCACTTCCTTTAACGTTTACCATTGTGTCGATCGATTTGGATATTCTCGCTTCACCGAGAATTTTCTTTTGAGTTTTAAAGTTGGTATCATCTACAATATTATTTTTAGTTCGCAAAATTGCCCTTTCAAATAGCCAGTTTGTGTGCAATGTTCTGAAGTAGTTCGTTGGCGTTGTAGCTTTCTTTCTTGGTATTTCGAAGTTAAGCACACTGACAGCATCTCTTCGTGATGCGTGCATCCCTAATTGTACTAAGGTTTGGTTGTATATTGCTAGACATTTATCTTCTAGGCGAATGAGTGTTTAATTTGTTCCATTGAAGATGTTGTTGTCGAATTCGGTGGTCAGTTCCGGATAAGCTTATCGAAATGGTTCAAATGGCTCTGAGCACTATGGGACTTAACATCTGAGGTTATCAGTTCCCTAGAACTTAGAACTACTTAAACCTAAATAACCTAAGGACATCACACATATCCATGCCAGAGACAGGATTCGAACCTGCTACCCTAGCAGTTGCGCGGTTCGAGACTGAATCGCCTAGAACCGCTCGGCCACCGCGGCCGGCTGAGCTTATCGGATTTGGTACAGTATGTCATCACTCATGCTCTCTCTAAGGAGTATCATAGCTGTTTTCGATTCGATGTATTACATGTGATTAGAATTATGGCGAACAAGTTTTTCATTTGTTCAGTAGAGGCTCTGAGTGAGGCTTCTTGTAGTGTTAATTCCCAGTGGCTGTCGTTTTGCAGTAGCCCTAAGGGATTGCATGTTTCTCTGTACGTCTGGCATAGGTAACCGTCAACAGTCTTTAGATTGGTGAAACTTGTCGGTCCCCGTACTTCACAGAGAAACACCTGGAGATAAAAGTATTCGGAGTTTTTCGGATGTACGGTGTATACTCGGCCTTGTTTCAGTCGTTCAAAGATTTTTCCTATTGTGTTCCACGTGTAATGGGCATGGACGTCGACATATAGTAACGTTTTTGCGAATGGATGCATTTGGCACAGTTAGTAAAATACTATGTTGTGTTCTGAGGTAGTTCACTTGGAACTTTTTTGGCGGTATTCTTTGTGAAGTAAGCTCTCTGCCGATTCTCCAAACGTACTACTAAATGTTACACAGTTGATTGGCGTTCATGTATGAGAAAACCGAAAATCCGCCACGCTGCTTCTGTACTGTTGATGTCTTCCCATCTGGAACATGACGATCTCGTCGTATCTGTTTTGTTGTTCGCTGTCTTTGGCTATTTGAAATCCTGCCATGTCACGCCCTTTGCTCACATACTTACAGACATATTAGATAGATTTCACGTAATTGCTGTCTTCTGCGTTTATGTGTGCTTGGAACATTTTGCGAAGCAGTGTGCTATGCGGTACTACCCATCGATAATACATTTCCAGTTCGTCGCTGCCTGGTATTCGTATTGCTGCTGTGAAACCACCGTTTTTGGGTGATCGTCTTTTGTATTTGCGGTAGCCATCAACTCCTGGTTGTGTATCGACCAAGTATGGTTTTGGGTATTTTTTTGTACATTTTTCATCTCTCATACATGGCGAACTGGGGTTTAATGCCTACATGGTCTGTGAATCATGTTTTTCACTATTACATAGTACCCTTCCGTATCTCCTTATGGACTGGGTAATTCAGCTTGGGTGATTTTGTAGATTTCCGTGGGATGAATTCTGTCGTATAGCCACATGAGATTGTGTGAGTGAGGCAGTCCTAGTTTTTGCTATCAGATTGTGTATATCCATCAGGTAGCGGTTCCAAGGATGTGATATTTTGTGATGACTTCAACAAATCTCATTTCTTTTTGTCGGAAAATTGGGGCTATTATATCGTATCGATCTACATCTACGTGGATACTCTGCAAATCCCACTTAAGTGCATGGTTCATCGAACCACCTTCACAATAATTCACTATTATTGCAATCTCGAACAGCGCGCAGAAAAAAACGAACACCTATATCCTTCCGTGCGATCTCTCATTTCCCTTATTTTATTATGATAATCGTTTCTCCCTACGTAGGTCGGCGTCAAAAAATATTTTAGCATTCGGAGGGGAAAGCTTGTGATTGAAATTTCGTGAAAAGATTTCGCCGAAAAGAAAAACGCCTTTGTTTTAATTATGTGCACCCGGAATCCTGTATCATAACTATGACACTCTCTCCCCTATTTCCGGATGAAAAACGTGCTGCTATTCTTTGAACTTTCTCGATGCACTCCGTTAGTAATATCTGGTAAGGGTGCCAGACCACGCAGTGGTACTCCAAAAGAGGACGGACAGTAGTGTAGGCAGTCTCTTACATTTTAGAACTGTCCTGCCAATAAAACGAAGTCTTTGGTTTGACTTCTTTCCAATTTAAGATGTTCGTAATTGTAATATACGGCCTTTAGATTTGGCTGATTTATATTGTAACCGAAGTTTAATGGATTCCTTATATCAGTCATGTGGGTGACCGCAAGCTTTTCGTTATTTATGGCCAACTGCCAATTTTTGCACCTCACAGTTATCTTTTCTAAATCTTTTTGCAATTTGTTTTGATTTTCTGATGACTTCACTAGACGATAAACGACAGCATCACCTGCAAACAGTCTAAGAATCCTGCTCAGATTGTTTTCTTGTTTATATAGATAAGGAACAGCAAAGGGCCTGAAACATTAACTTGTGGAACGCCAGATATCAATTTTGTTTTACCCGATATCTTCCCATCAGTTACTACGAACTGTGACCTCTCTCATAGAAAACAACAAATCCAGTTACATAACTGAGACGATGTTCTGTACGTGCGAAGTTTCACTACAAGCCGCTTGTGTGGTACAGTGTCAAAAGCCTTCTGGAAATCTAGAAATACGTAATCGATTTGAAATTCCTTGTCAATAGCACTCAACACATTTAGGAAGACAGTGTTTATTAACAACTCTGCTTTAGCCACAGTGTCATCGATAGTATTTCCATTGTTATCGCCCAGAGAAGGCATTGATAGTTTTGCCTCTAGCACACTTTACATATGATCAGAATCCCTCTGAATTTTCTGCCAGGTATCGTGACAAAGTTTCTTTGCGGAAACTATTATAAGCATCTAGCACTGTACTCCGCGCTGAATTTCGAGCTTCTGTAAAAGATCGCCAACTTTGGAGATTTTGCGTTCGTTTGAATTTGGCATGCTTCTTTCATTGTCTCTGCAACAGTGTTCTGACCCGTTTTTTGTACCAAGGGAGATCAGCTCCGTTGCTTGTTAATTTATCTGGTATAATTTATCAATTGCGGTCGATACTATTTCCTTGAGCTCAAGCCACATCTGGTTTACACTTACATTATTAAGGTGAAAGGGATGGATATTGTCTGTCAGGAAGGCGTCAAGTGAATTTTTATCTGATTTTTTTGAATAGGTATATTTTTGGTTTATTTCTGGAGGATTTGGGGCTTAAATATTCAGCCTCGCTGTGACAATCCTGTGTTAACTAACCCCTGTATCCGTTTCGAAGCTCGCTATTAGCACAGGATTATTTGTTGCTAAGAGGTCAAGCGTATTTTCGCAACTGTTTATTACTCACATAGACTCATAAACTGCTCGAAATAATTTTCAGAGAGTGCGTTTAGCACAATTTCCGATGATATTTTACGCGTACCTCCGGATTTAAACATGTATTTTCATCAACATATCTAATGTAGTTTAAAGTCACCACCAACTATAATTTTAAGAGACGGATACATTTTTGAAATCAGGCTCAAGTTTTCTTTGAACCTTTCAGCCGCTGTATCATTTGAGTTGGGAGGTCGGTAAAAGGATCCAATTAATCCAGAACGAGATTTTCACTAAGCAGCGGAGTGTGCGCTGATATGAAACTTCCTGGCAGATTAAAACAGTGCCAGGAAGTTTCGATCCAATTATTGTTTTATTGCGTTTGTCAAGTATTACCTCTGCCCACGCTGACCCACAGGAACTATCTGCTTCAATTTCCCTACAAGCTAAACAACTTCTAACAGCTACAAACAGGCCACCACAAACTGGGTTTCGCCTATCCTCTCTGAACACCGTTAGGTCCTTCCCAAAAATTTTGGCTGAACCTATCTCCGACTTCAGCGTATAATGATTTGAGCATCAGTGCTTTCAATTAGCACCTGGAGCTCTTGTACTTTCCCAACACAGCTACGAGAATTTTCGACTGTTATACCGATGGTTCCTAGATCTACGTCCTTCCTGTGTTTCACCTGCAGCCTTTGAGACTGAAGCCCTTTTTGTCTTACCCCAAGACCCTCTAACCTAAGAAATCGCCCAGTTCACGCCACACAGCCCCTGCTACCTGTGTAGCCGCCTCCTGCGTATAGTGGAAACCTGACCTATTCAGAGGAACCCGAAACCCAACCACCCTTTGGCGCAAGTCGAGGAATCTGTATCCTACACGGTCGTAAAACCGTCTGAGCCTCCGATTCAGGCCCTCCACTCGGCTCTGCACCATAGGTCCGCAATCGCTCCTTGTCAACTATGCTGTATTTGGTGAGCTCTGCTTTCATCTCGTAAGCAAGACTAGCGGTTTATACCACTCCTGTTACACGCTCGAAAGTAGAGAGAATCTCTTCCGATCCAAAGCGACACACATCACTGGTACCGACGTGAGCAACCACCTGCAGTTGTCTGCACGTTATGCTCTTCATGACATCCGGAAAGACCCGTTCCACGTCTGAAATTACTCCACCCGACATGCACAGTTAGTACGCATTGGTTTCCTTTCCCTCCTTGGCAGCCATTTTGCTAAGGGGCCCCATAACACGCATAACATTGGGGCTCCCAACTACCAACAATCCCATGCACGCAAGTCGATGCGTGGGGGCTCGTCCGTATCTTAGTTCTTTAATTTCTGGCCGCGACGGATTGCATGTGAAGAGGTCAGGTCGTCCATATTTTTTTTTAGGTCATGGCATCTTGAATGTATTCGTGCATGTGTCTCCATATGTATGTTGAGGGTAAGATTACCGCTGTTCCAATGTTGTCAATGTTTCCGTCATTTATAACTGCGTCTCGAAGATGGATGTATTCTTCCGTGCGCGATGTTGCTTCTGGTTCAGTCTTATGTAAAGCATTTGTTCCGCTTCTATTTCTCGAAGATGGATGTATTCTTCTGGGCGCGATGTTGCTTCTGGTTCAGTCTTATGTAAAGCATTTGTTCCGCTTCTATTTTTGTGTACACATCTACCTGAAATAGTTGGAATAAACAGCGAGTGTTGACTTTTTTGTTTGTCTCTACGCCTGTTTCAGGTTGGATTTGTTTCACATTAAAGTGACACCCGTCCTCTCTGTGCAAAAATATTAATGGCTACAGGAAGGCATTAGATGAACGGTATCTCTCTGCAATGCGTTGTAGACCTTTTCTTCTTCTTTGTACAATTATGTCACGATTTGTGTTTTCACTTTCCACAATTACAATAGCAACTTCGTCCATCTGGGGTGCATTATATCGACGTTCGTGGTCTATGTGGTCTTTCGCCAGCTCGAATAATAACTTTATAGTCATCAGAAATCATTTGATCCAGTGGTGTTTTGAGTATGTTGTAAGTAGGTATTATGATGAAATATTGAAGTGTCGTCGCAAGATTGATGTGTCGACGAATATATATATGTGTAATAAGGTAAGGAATAATGAATAGTGGTTAGGGACTCTGACTTGTGAAAAAGGATGTTGGGAACCAAGAATCGTACTTTAAGAGTTATGAAATGTGTGTAAATGCGTGAATGTATCACAATGCCGGCGAAAATTTTTTGGACACTGTTATATTCATAAGATTTTGTTTCTACACATTTACAACACAAATTCTCGACCTATGAAATTTTGGATATGAGACTGTCACTGTAGCGGAAACTGCTGTCGTAAATACTTCCGTAAGAAAGTTAAGTGACCACCTGCACGTAATGCGCCGTGGGCACCCAGCTGCGTCAGACGCCTGGAGAAAAAGCCATTAGTGTGTGCGTTTTCAGAGGCAAAGGTAGAAAAAAAAGGGAGGCCCTTATCCTCGCTATTGACATTCCTTTATAGAAAGCATCCCAAATACGACACGCTCAAACTTGAAAACATATGATTACACTGTGGAGCTCTTAATTTATGATTTACTGAAATGCCTAATGAAATGACGAGAAATATTTTATGTCTATACACCTGATTATGACTACTGGCTTTATAGTTGAGAGATTTTTTACTACCTTATGAAATGCCATATGGCTAATGAATGATGTTTCATGCCTTCCTTTGTACATATTTTCATTTTTTTTTAATATCTAGTTTCTAGCTGCACTGCAGCATTGGTTAAAATAGAATTTTATAGATGTACTAATATAAATATTTTCTGTCTACAGATCCAGTAAATACTAATTTTGTAATACATTTCCCAAAAATGGGGGAGCACAAAGACATTTCCCTTCACAGGAATTGCATACGGAATTTTCTTTTCAACTACTTGGTAATTTTTTTTGTAGAATAACTTCTTGTGGTGCACCACTTTAATTACATAGACATTAAGATGTGAATATACATTTCCCTTATCTGCATTGTTGTCTTTAGTGTAATATTTTTTTTGCTTGAGCTATGTCATGTTTAGATATAAGTTATTACATTTGCTGCAGCTGTTTGCCAGGCATAGTGCTACTAAATTTCACTTTGTTACTCTGTTAAGCTAGTTTTACTACTGATTTATTTTTCTTGTTTGCTGCACAGTGCCTTATATTAGTTGTAATATTGCAATTGCTTTGCCAATTTGAATTTTTTGTCATTGATGTTTGTGTTAATTGTCTTGTACTGCTGCATTGCCTCGTCCCTTAGTTTAGCATCTGAGCTCAGTAGATTTAAGTTAGCTTAAGAAGGGGTAGACTATATAAGAGAATGAGTTGCGATGAATTTGAAGAAATGCACTGAGAGTTTATGCGAGAAAAATATAGAAACCATGCTTGGATAGGATTTTTTTTTGGTGGAAGCAAAGGTTGAAATAAGGCGAAAGATCTATGGAATGAAGTTTTGGGTTGGACTGCAGTACTAAACGTTACACTGAAAACATACCCTGTCCTTTCCTTTTGTGTCATCCCTCTATATGTTTGTATACCCTTGTGTATTTGTGTTTTTCCTGTCTTTATGTGTTTAGCTGATGTGAGTTATGTTGTAGAATTTTTCTGATAATATGTTATTTTCTTTGTAAAGATGTTTAGACATTATGTATTCTATTTTGTTTTAATGCTCATGTGTAAAGTTGATGTTTCAAAAGTTATTCTGATCTTTTATGTATTTACTTATGTCATAATTCCTGTAACACTGATGTATATGTTAGTTCGATTCTTTTGTAAAGCCTGTACCACAAATGTTATCTGTATTGTTATGTTCTTTAATGATGTATTTTGTACCTTTGTTATTGTATTTTTATGTTATAAAATTGTAATTGACACCAGTTCATCAAATTAAGTAACTTGTAAGTTACATTTCACTGCACACTTTTCTGTTGGTCATAGTATATCGACAATATGTGAGAAGTAGGGACTGTTAGTGTTTGCACGTGTGTTAATAATTCAGCAAGGGACTGGTTAACAGCATTTCTGGTTCTAAGGACAATTCCAAAAAACTTTGTGAGTGCACAAGTGGTGGTTCATGGACTTGCTATATTCTCCACAAGACTCTTCGATGGTGAATGTGCACCTGCACAGTCGCAACAGATGGCTGCTGGCCGTCTCTACATGGACTACAGTGGGTCTGCATCATTGATGGCCCACCAATACCATTATTTCTACAAGGACTGCAGTGGGTCTGCACCTCTGGTGGCCCACCAATACCACAATCTCTACCAGGACTACAGTGGGTCTAGTCTGTGATGACCTACCTACCAATATTCTTCAAAACGTCGAATGAATCTGCTGTGGGTTTGCTCTGTTGTGGCCCATTATCTGTCTGCATGTCAAGAGTCAGCACTGTCTTTCCGTTGGAAGGACAACACTACTTCTTCAAGACTGCATGGAAATCCACTACTTCTGTGTGCAACTTCTTTTACTAATGAGACTTTGTGAAAAAAAACTGTAATTACTATTATGATAAATGATCAGGACTATCTTTATGGACTGTGAGAAAATTTTAGCTTTTGACCAACATTTTATCAATAAGTGTGTGCATTTGATATCTTTGTTATTGTAATTATGAAAAATTTTATCAAATCATTATTGGCCACTGCCCAAAACAATTTGTAAAATTTTTTGTGGGGAGCATGGGGGCTATGTAAGTAGGCTGTTTATGTTTTCTTATTGGCAACGTTACGTAGCGCTCTGTGTGCTAGTTTGCATTGCTGTCTGCCATTGTAGTTGGGCAGCGGCAGCTGGATGTTAACAGCGCATAGCGTTGTGCAGTTGGAGGTGAGCCGCCAGCAGTGGTGGATGTGGGGAGAGAGATGGCGGAGTTTTGAAATTTGTAATACTGGATGGCATGAACTGCTATATATATCATGATTATTAAGGTAAATACATTGTTTGTTCTCTATTAAAATCTTTCATTTGCTAACTATGCCTATCAGTAGTTAGTGCCTTCTGTAGTTTGAATCTTTTATTTAGCTGGCAGTAGTGGCGCTCGCTGTATTGCAGTAGCTTGAGTAACGAAGATTTTTGTGAGGTAAGTGATTTGTGAAACGTATAGGTTCATGTTAGTCAGGGCCATTCTTTTGCAGGCATTTCTGAAAGTCAGATTGCGTTGCGCTAAAAGATACTGTGTGTCAGTTTAAGCTCAGTCCTGTATAACTGTTCTAAGGGGACGTTTCAATGTGAACCAGTTAATTGTATCCCGGACGACTTCTCGACTCAGTCCACTGATACTTGTGCATCGTTGATCAATTTCTGTTTCTTTATTTTCGATGAAATACACTTGCAGAAATTTATGGTCTTCGTTGGGTAGTGGTAGTAACGATTCCATGTGGTGGTAGACTTGTCCTTGGATGGAAAAAACATAATCGATTTCATATCTCTTACCGTTGATGGAAGTGACACAAGAAGAAGTCATCTGGAAGAAGGCGTTGTACGCTTTTATGTTTTGAAGAAAGTGTTATGATTCTGGAATTTCCCTGGTCATGCAATGTAAAAGCTCCTGCGGAGGTGTTTCCAGTGGTCGTAATCAAAATTTTCCATTCTCGCAAAGGAATTTTGCTGTTTCTCTACTTAATTTCTTCGATTTGCTCATTTGGCCGATGTTATCCATTTTTACGATTACTGCTTGTTTGTATGTGTTATATTATTTCGTCGGGTCGTAGCGGAACGCTTCATTTCTTATGTTGTACTGTCATTTGTCCGTGCTTCTCATAGGATGATATTTTCATGGCTGGCTTGAGTTTGCAGTCTATTACTGTAAGACTGTGTCGGAGTTCTCGATTCTTCAGTCCGTTCATTTCGTTGTTCTTCGGTTACTCAGGGTACTAATTATCGATGGTTGGGAACCTAAACGCACCTCGCGCTCTTTGTCTACTTCGTTTTCGCTGTTCTTTTTGTTTTCGCCCTTTTGCTTCAGAACTGGCAAGATCTCTTTCTCTTTTTTTACTTTTCGGCATTGTCTAAAATATAAATCAAATCAACTCTTTATTAACAAATACACTAAGTACACTTTACACACCTTGCCACACTTTATTTTCGATTTGTATTCAGTCACTGTATCACTTTGACTACTCTCGCTTCACTGTTTGCTTTTATTCACTCACTGCACTACTTATTCGGTTCTCCCTTCGTCACTGATAAGAAACTCGCTTTATATACTCCTACTAATGGGTAGCCCCACTAGTGGCGATTTCCAGAACATACCAAAAAACTTTCGAATGGTCCACAATGCTCCAGAAAATTACACAACATTCGAGCGTGTTCTGGAATGTTCTACAATGTTCTGGGATGTTCCCGAACATTCTGGAACCTCCTGAATGTCCCAGACTATTCTCAAATATTCCAGAATATCCTGGATCATTGTGTAACATTCCCGAACATTTTGGAATGTCGTGGAAAGCTATTGAATACATTCAAATGTTCTGGAATGTTCTCGAATACTCTAGAATGTTCTCGAAATTTCTAGAGGTTAAAACTTCTCAGCCATTATATCTTCAAAAGCATGCCATTCAGGTAAAAACGGGGACCTTCTTCGTGAATGGGAGTTAGAAGACTACCACATCATATTAATCCTTTGATAGTACCGGGACTCATTTCTGAATTTTAAGGGCACGAACATTGTACACTTAGTTTTATAAACGTATCTTGGTAACAGTGGTGACCGGAAAATACGTGAGAAGATTTGTAACAGTGACTGGAACAGGGACACGCTCTTCGTACTAATGTTCACTGACGCCAAAACTTACACAGCGGACAACATGAGGAGTATTGCAGTTGAGTATATTACGAAATTTTCTTGTAAACTACGTTTCACCATAAAGCAATAAAGTACTTGGCAAAGTTTCCGTGATACGTACACTACAAAAGTTGTTAATGAGAAATGATCACTCTGAAACTGGAATTCCTCATGGATGAAACTCGCCTTTTAGACAGGATGGAAATTATACAGGGTGACCCAAAAGTCGGTCGCCATTTGAAACCGCGTAATGTACACAGAGAGGTAAAAATTGACACATATGCCTGAAATTATATGGAGTTCTATTGAAACGAAAAAAAAGTGCAAAAACCTGCCAACAGGTGGAGTTGGACGGCAATATGTCAGTGACACTGCATGCAATCGTGTGTACAATGAGCTGTAGTAACGCACAAATGTTACAAAACTGCATCAATCCTAGTCTGGCTAATAAACACCTGCTGGAAGCTACGAATTTTACGCGGAATGGCGTTCTACCGCATAACGCTACACACGTGAAAGGTCTCTTCCGCCCATTGATGGGGATAGCTTTCTGAGCCGCTACGTCCGTCATGCTTGGCCTGCCAGGTCCCCGCAAGTCAATTCGTGTGATTATTAATTGTAGGGTTACTTGAATTCGTAAGTCTACCAAGATTGTTCGACCTCATTGGACATGCTAAATGACAACATCTGACCGCAGTTTCTCACTATACCTCTTGATACACTTCACATAGCTGTTCACAACATTGTCTCTCAACAACAGCTATCACTGATGAATGACAGCCCACATGCAGAGCATTTGTCATAAACCACATTGACTTTGCTAAAAGTCAGTTGCTAAGTTGATTATTGTTTTTGTATCATATGGAGCTCCATCTGCTGATAATTTTGTGCACTTTTTTCGTCTACGGCCGTCGCTTCATCTTATACACCGATCACAAGCCTCAGGTCTCGTTCTTCAGCGCTACGTCCGCCATACCCACGAGGACTGCATGCCGACTCCAGCACTGGGCATCGTTCCTCGTGGAATACTCCTACGTCATCGGTTTTTGGACCACAGCTCTCCATGCCAACACGTATCTTTTCTCTCGTCTCCCAGTGGGCGCTGACCCTGAGTTCGATGCCCACCCGGTTGTCTGTTTCCACCTGGATGACACCACTGCCAAGACCACAGCTGATTTGCCCAACAGCATGTCTGCTGGATGGGGATGGACACCGCCATCACTGGCATGGTGGTCTCATGTCTTGTCAACGGCACTAGTCAGCACCGCCACAACACCTGTTCCTGTGGCCTCATGCTCCTTCTCCTTTTTCCCATTTGGACTTGGCTTTCGCAGCCCCATTCCTCGGCTCCACCTGCCTTATCCTTGTGGACGCAGGCAGTGGGTTTCCTTGTCTCCTGCATGACCTCTACACCATCTGCTCATACCATCCAAGCTCTTTCCCACATATTGGCCCTCAATTTACCTCTTTCTGCACCTTCTAGGGCATCCAGTTGATTCATACCACTCCGTTTCATCCTGCGCCTAACATATTAGCCAAACGGTTTGTCCAAGCATTCAAAGTCCAGATGTCGAAATTGCGTCCCAAACGCTCCCTGGACGATGCCCTTACCATCTTTCTTTCTTCCTACCGGTCCATTATTCAGGATGCGTCACCCCCAGCTGAAAAACCCTCATCGGTCCCCCTTGTCTCTCCTGTTTCCATCTTCTTCCCACCCAGCTCCTCCGCATTTGGCACGGCCACGTTTTTCTCTGCATTATCTGGTCTGGGCGATGGTGTTCACCCAGAATCGTCTCCAGTGGGTCCCCACCAGGGTCTTGTCACTCATTGGCCGCGCTATGGAGGCAGTCACCTTCAATGACAGGACCGTGTGCCCAAAGCACACCAACTAGCTTTGCCCCCTAGCTGGCTCCTGTGCCGTCTCCATGGCGGTTGCCCCTTGGGGATGATGGTGCTTCTCTCCCCACCTGACTGCCGCCTCCATCGCCACCAGTCACGCCCCAGGCAGACCCTCTGGCAGAGGTCTATATGCCCATGGAGGTACAACCTTGCCTGCGACCGCTCCTGGTCTCCTGTCACCGATGGCCCCTGCCAGTCACACCTCGGGGGGGGGGGGGGGGGAGCGGAGGTCTGCTGCGGCCACCTACTTCAGGCATCGTAGCACCTACTGGATCGGCATCCCACTTATCCCACTTCACCTCTGACCAACATGGGTTGCCTGCATCACAGGGCGTATACCCACCAGGAAAACCTACGTCGTCTGTGTTGGCAACACAAATATTTACTGGCGGCCACAACACACCAGGTCTCGACCAACGGCCTCCTGGGACCGTTACCCGTTCGTGGAGCCTGCAGAACAGCTTCACCAGAGGTCGGTGCTAGTCCAGGAACTACTTTGATACGGCAGGTACGTGATCGCAAATAATTCCAGCAGATACATCCACCAAACGGGCTTTATAAGGTGGTGCACGACCGGAAAAAGGCGGTTCCACGCATCGCTTGGAAGTATACAAGTCTGCCACCCCAGCAGCGACGGCCACAAGCCTCTTGTAACTGGCCGATCTCTGGCAGTTGGACTTGGCATTATCGACATTGTAGAATTGTTTATTGTGATCGGTCCCCTTGAAGAGTCGGGTCTGTTGTATATTTGTTATTTTATGTTTGTATTGGGTCACAGTTGGGATCAAGTTTCTTGTTATTTTGGAGACTCTATTATTGTTTCGTTTTGGTGAGTCCAATAAATTGTTTTCGGACTTGTGTTTTCCGCATTTATATTCTGCTAGCGCAGATACTTCAGTCGGTTTTCATTTTACTGCCCCCCCTCCCCCCCCCCGCCCATACTGCCGCATTAGTATGTAGATGTTGCAGAGTTTTCCAATCTCTGTCTTGTGTGGTCTGTTTACTGTTGTCGAGACGACCATAGTGCTGCTTTGCTCGCCACTGCAGGGGCAACTTTTGTATATAGGCATAGGATTATACCTCAATTGTCACGTTTACGATATGGATGGTTTGGAATTGGACAGGGCGTCCGGAACTAGTCACCTTCAACAAATAAAACAGATATCACCATCGACAAATAAAACAGATACTACATAACACAACTTGTAACGGAGCTACAACCATTTGTTTCAATTATAAAACAAGTTGCGGAAGTATTTTTCACCTGCAGCATGCTGGAAGTTCGTAAAAGGCATTAAGCTGTGGATCTGAAACTATCTAGATTGTCAGGAATGATATTAAATTATGGGCGACCGCAACGAACTTACCCACAATGGCAAACTCGATTCAAAAGATGTTAAGTGCATGAATGTAGTCGCAGGGCGAGAGTGATTAGGCTCATAGGGATAATCTTGCTTACGCTAAAGTACAATAAACCGACTGTTGTCAAACAATGTGAACTTCATTTAACCTGTTCGTATGAATGATATCATTTTGGTGGGAGTTTTGACTGAAGTTATGGGAATTGTACATACTCTACGTGTCAGTAGGCACAAGGTTAAGTACTCCCTCAAAATGGTACGCGGCCTTCGGTACGCTCGCCATGCTGTCGTTACCATCAAGTTCGACTGCCTATTAAAATTTAGACAGCCAAACTACGCTAATTAGCTTAAATACCAGGTGGTTGTCAGTAAACTGAAGGTGTTCCGTATCTTGCAGTGCGGGCTTTATACATAGCATGACGCTGAAACAGCGTAGGTATGTTTGTTAATAGAGGTGCTCCCGGAGTGTAATAAATAAAAGGAAATGTTGGGTCTCATAAGGTTCCTTTTCTGGGCAGAGACCGCGTAATATAAAAT